>NC_088604.1:52878046-53178046 GCF_036013475.1 Columba livia | reverse complement strand
GGCCATAAACCAAATACCCCTATCTAAATGAAGAATAGCTAACCATCTTTAAAATAGAGATATTTTTGAATGTGTCTACATGCAGAACGTGATCATGGCAGAAACAGAGTACAAGCTGCAACATGCTGGCTTAAAAAAAAATATTTTGTATCCTAGCACTTGAAATTTTCAAGCAAATTATATGTGGAAAATGTAGACCCAATGGGGAATTTCTCACAGGAGGTGGACTTTCAAAGACAATGGTAAATAGAAGCAGAAAGCTTCAAGAAAGGAGTCTGAACAAAATGTCTTCCAGCTTCTAAAGTGCAAGAAACAGTCCATCAGATTACAGATACGTAATCGTTATGCACGGCAGTGTTTGGTATCATTGGTTAACACCGGATCACAGCCACACATGAGCCTTGGAAAACCAAGGATAATTTAACATGCATGTTTTTTATACCATGGAATAAATGTAAGAGCAAGCTCAAAGTAGTTCTACGCTGTCTAAGACAGCCAAGTGTGGGATCTCCAATAAATACAGGAAATACTATAAAGCTATGAAGCTTCCAGTTTAGCTTTGCTCCAGGGTTGATATAAACCTATCTGAAGTATCTGGGATATAGTGCCACTTCATGTGGATATTATCATCCCTGTTAAAATAATAAAACCAAATACACCAATTAGCAATAGCATAGGTAGCTGTAATACATAGTTACCATGACAAGACTATTTCCAAATATTAAACCGTAACTAGCTCATTTCATGTAATCTGTTCAGTGTGACCTGTCAAACAGACAATTCAAACCTCTACTACAGGCCAAGGTCAGTAAAGTCAGAAAGTTCAATACTTTCTTTCTTACTAATCTAACAATTTCACATGTTGTGCTTTTTAAGGTGTATAATACTACCAGAGATGTGGGTAGAAGCACGGTTCTAAGTTGCAATAATGGCTGTTAATTGCCAATCAACCTTCTACTGTGCATTTCTGTCCCCTACCTGATCCCCCCAAATATACACCAGCAGAGCAGACAAACAAGGCAATCTAACAGTTCTTTGTGAACAAAACACTGCAAGCAGCGTCAATGACAATAATACTTCCCTCTCACCAAGTTCAGACGTCATATTCACCTGTGATGTCCACATCAGCAAAAGAAATTCTTAAAATTGAGAAGAAACTGACTAAAGCACAGTTTCATAATTTCTTGAAGATATCTTTGGTGCTTCTCACTGCTCCCGTGTCTGTCAAACAACTAAAATTGACAGGAGAAATACAAAAATCCTAGGTGCCAGATCCTTCTCCCAGATCAAAAAGCCAAATGGATTCTTGAGGTGTGCTTTATATCAGGCAAAAAAAGCATGGGAGCAGAGGGCATGTATGGAATGCCATAAATCAAATAAAAGCATAAAGTTAAACCATCAGTGCATTCGGTAAACACCCTGTCCTATGTTCAGACATGAAATCAAGAATTCAACTTCCAACCAAGTGCATCAAGTCATTTGGTAGAATGAGAGATAACAGCACCACACTACATCTACTAAAAGGTTCTGTTTAATGGGACACTAAGTATATTTAATCCACAAGCCAAGTCATTTACCTGTGAATAGCAGAATACTGACAGGATATAGATTTTATTTCCAAAAAGGATACAGGGCAAAAGAAAAGTCACTTGGGCCAGAACTACTGATACGGCTATGCAGTGTATTCAGTTTTCTGGAATTATGCTGTGCACTTAACAGACACACAGCATTGCCAGGACTGGTCCCATAAGACCACAGTAAAGTTTGACCTATTGAATTTATCCTACCCGAACAGTCTTGTCATCTGCCAGGGGAAACACCAGGATAGTTGGTTCTTTCCAGTGTCCAGATTAAGGAAAGGGACAATCTACACAGAAAAAGGACAAGTGCAAACCTAATTTGCAAGGCTTTTAAATTTCATTTAAAAAAATCAAAACAAAATTCCACAAAAATCACTGTGATTATCCCTCCCAGAAGCTAGCTGATTTTAGTCTACCTTTAATTCATAGTACCTAGAACCATCCTCCTCTCTTGTTTGCAACTCTCTATCACCTGGCTAGAAATTATTAAAATTGTATATATGAAATCAGCATTCGGGAACCGCTTCGAGTATTCTGTAATCCTCTAAGATAGCTCATCAAGAGTTGATAAGGACCTGACTGTAAAGACCACCAGCCCTTCACAGAAAAGCAAGAGGCATCTCTTTAGGAACACAGTTTGTAAAATACTCTGGCAGTGAATTCATTTTTTCAAGGACAATAGATTATATCTTACCTTACAAAGCAGCAGAAGTAAAACAATCTGCCATTGACTTTCAATGTACAGATTGAACTATACAAATGCTGAAATCCATAAACATGAGCTTAGACATCTATCTAATCAGAGCAGATAAAACAACAGTACTTTTAAGTTTGAAAAGTGATGCAATAGTTTGAAAAATTACTCTAAAAACAGATTCCTATTGTCTCACAATAATTCAATTTCAAATATATTCTTGCAATAGAGACAGATTCTTTGCCCCCTCCAATTTATCTAAGAATATGAAAAATGAATTGTTTCTAGCCCATCAATTCCTGCCTGGAAAACAAAACAAACAAAGGTAATGTAACAAATAGAAAAAAATCAGTCATGTTTTCTATGTCTGCACTGTTTTCACAAGGCTGACATGAATAGCTTTGTCCACCCAAAATTCTTGAGCTGAGAGTGATCAGGTTGTGCAGAATCCTGACAGGTAAGAAAGAGGGATTTGAATGCAACAGATCTGCTGATGAAGATATGGTTCCTATAGAGAAAAAATAAACCAATGAACCACAAAAATTAAATTTAGCTGTCTAAAGTTAAATATTGAAGTACATGTTTTGACAGTTGCTATTTTCAGAGCTGTTGCAACTGTAGCTGGGGATAACTAGGGGTATCTGAAATCCCCATTCAATTTTGTATTAACTGCAGATACTTATAACTCAGAACAAATATCTTCAGCTTCTAATTATGGAGTAAAATATCTAATTTAAAACACATAAATCTGAGATTTTTGGTTTGAGCTTACAGATGCAATTGAACCTCTGACTGCTTCTTCCACTTCAGTACTTCATAAAACTACTTAGTCTGAATGTGTCTGAGGTCAGCTTTCCAACTGAAGCATTAACAAATTGCAAGACGGGCAATAAGAGCAGATATATCTTTTTCTGAGCTGAATCCAAATTACTTCTTCCATTGTCTGTCTGAAAGTTGTCAGTTGTGTTGCATGACATAACATAAGTCCAGTGGCTTCTTTGTAGATCAATACAGAATATTTTAAGTATTTTAAGGTCTCATACAAGTTCAGATGAATTTTCTGACTGCTTCTGCATGCAGCATTTTATAAAGCACATCCTTAGAGGACATTTCTAAAATCCCACTAGTTCTCAGGAAATCATTTCCATGATACCCATGTGGTTCAAAGGTAACATACTGAGAAGACAAGGGGCATGGAAAAATATACTTAATTATAGTATTTAGGTGAAGTTTAATGCATAGGGAATGGTTGGCAGTCGAAAGAAAGCTTAAGAATTTTCATTTCAACTATGAAAGAACTGGTATGTGCTTGCAGTGTTACAAAAAGCAGCGGAAGCCTGCCAGCCAGACAATGGAGTGAAACCCAGTGCATGCTAACTAACAAAGATGCCTGGTGTGAACGGATTGTAAGAACACCTATTATACAGGTATATTTTCTTCCAGAACAATAAAAGACATTGCTACACTGTTCGTGGGATTAGAATAAAAACCCAATCTCCCAGGATAAGAGCCCAAATTCACTAAGGAGACTGTTCTTTTTCCAAAAGAAAGCAAGTTCTTTTCCTGTAGAGTCATTTTCAGGGATCAGAAACTTTCCCGCTGCTGGAAAGGAACAGGGGATGGAAAACTCAACATGTTTCTTTTCTTTGTGTCGGTACTCTTTCCACAGTCTCTAATAACCCAGACATTTAATACGTTCATTAAATACAACAGGCTATAGAATGACTTTAGGTAGCAGCAGGGAGATTTTTTTAACTTGTGATACAACACATAAAATACATGCCAAGCTTTACGATGATTCAGCTATCGCAAGAACCTGCCCATTAAAATGTTCTGTGTCAAATGAAGCTCTCCATTATTCTAGTTAATTTTTTCAAGGCTTCTTAAACTCTGAAGTACATAATATCTGACCTTTGGGGGTTTTCTCTTTGTTTTCCACACGGTTTACTATCAGAAGGAGCTCAGTTTTGTTGCAGACACCGTCATTTTGGTGTGCTTGTACATTCACATGCACAGATTGGTCTGGAGAAGTGTCAAAATTAAGATTCAGGACCTCTCTAGCAGATATTCAGAGATAAATGCACTATGTAAGTATGGTGGTGGTATTGTGTTGGTATAAATGCAGTAAAGCACCGTGCACTGGCAGGGAAAGGGCTGCAACACTCAACAGTTCTTTGCCATCTAATCTCTTTTTCTTTGTTTTTTGTTTTTTTTTTTTTTTTCCACTCAAGGAAAATGCTAGAAAATGCTAGAATTTGCTGGCTGTTACACTAAATCCCCAAAGGGTACTTTGAAGAGAATCTTGATTGAATCCAGTTTGCTGCAATATTTAACTTATTTGAAACCAAGCAGATGAGAATAGAGTACTTAAGCACAGAAGAAAAGCTGCAGCCATTTAGCAGGGAAGTTATAGCCACAGTTTCCCTTTGTATTCTCCAACAATAACCACTTCTGACCATAAACTGCCTCTGTACCCAGTAGTTGCTGTACTCAGAGTTGTACCTTGCACAGTGAAATCCCAACCAAACATAAAGCATCAGTTTTTAAAGAGCTACAAATAGAGAGACCAAACAGCAAGTATGATTAAAGAAAAAATCAAGGGCCTTATGCTTTTAAACATTGAAGTGTCTTTTTTTTCTTTTCTTTGAAAAACATAAAAAATTCGAATTCTGAAAAATCTGTCAAGAGAGCATCTAGAGGCCAAAATGCTTCACATGCTCATGAGTATGCAATGATCCTTCATGAGGACTTGCAGTTGAGCCCTGAAGCTACACCACTTTGCACATAGCATCATTTTTTTTTTTTAGTGATAGCTGGAGGCAAGGTTTGTTTTCCCTCACTCATTTGCTTCAGTTGTGCCACACGTCATGGTTAGCTTCTTTAATAGGGTGTTTGCAGATGAGGCTGTAAAAATCATTAGCCACGGTCGGCAGATGCTAGGTACTGCTAGGATGCTGTTCCAATAACTTCCTTTCTTTAATTAAAATTCTAAATAAATCATGAGGTTTTGCAAACACAAGCCTACAGTACTTGCATAAGATGAAAGCTATGCTGACTGCTGGCAGTCTTGATGCAGCTTTTCAGCCTCCAATTTCTTCTATGTTTTGTTTTGTTGTTTTTCAGGTGTTTGTTTGCTTGCTTGTTTCTTGGCCTTCACACAAAATCCCCATATGCACTTCTTCAATGCTTAAAAATCATTATTGCTGAAGATCAATACCAAGAAAACATCTGTGGCTCTTCATAGTGCACAAACAGATTTACTCTGGTTTGGTTTTGGTTTTTTCAACAAATGCAACTAAAACTCCATGCAAAGAGTAAAGGAATTACCCTATATTCAGCTGCCTATTGATTTTTCATTACATTCTTGCGAAACATAGATGCAGGAGTGTTAAATATGCGCACCAGAAGAATATTTATTTGCCATAATATCTTAATAAATTGAATCATTTGCTCCTTGTTTCTATGGGAACAAGTTCTATTGAATAAACATCCTTTGAATAATATTTTATTATTTCTAATTATATTAATTATAATTCAATATGTCACATTAAAATAATTTCCATTGTAATGGGAAACTTTAATACTGGTGCAAGCTTAAAAAAAGAGGCCAGTTGAGCTTAAAGTAACTTATGCTGCCTGTAATTTTTAGTTTCCATTGATACTAGAGCCATTTATTGAATGTTCACATTTGAAATCTTAATGGGTGATGATCTGTCACGGTATTTACAAAAGACACAAAATAAGCACCATGAGAAGAGCAAAAGTTGTAGAAAAATAATTTTACTGATGCAATGTGTCACTAGGGAACTTCTCTTGGCCACAAAATCCCTGCATTTTCCATTTTTTTACTATTCTCTACTTTGCTTTTTGTGGGGGGTTTTTTGTTTTGTTTTGGGGGTTTTGGTGGATTATTTTTTTGTATGTTTGTTTCTTTGTTTTTGTTTTGTTTTGCTTTTTTAAGTAGCAGACAAGAGTCTGAAATCACAGGTTAAATACAAATTAAAAGGAGACTGGTATTGCAGCCCAGTCTGTTGGAGTCCCTCACAGAACAGCTCAGATGGATCAGCATGCAGAAATGGTCTCCAAAATGACACTATGATAGAATACTAAAATTACTTTTAAATGAATGCAGTAGTGTTCGACCAAAACTAAATTTGGCAAAACTAGTCTAACTAATAGAAACAACGAGAAAACCACTACCAACAGCAATCAAAACAATCCCCCTCTTCCCCATACACCAAAAAAAAAGAGTGGGCATTTAAGTGAAGGTAGGCTTTAGCTTCATCTGGCCTTTATTTGTGTTACTATTTTGTTGCTGATCATCATAGTGTTGTTGTCATCACATCTAACTACTCATATATTATACAACATATCAGACAAAACTTTTCTTGTTTTTAAAAAAGAAAATAGCCTTATTCATCAGTACTCAGTCATTTCTTAATTTTGCTACAGCAATATCAAAATCTCTTTCCCTTGACCTTATTTTTATATCAGAAAGTCACCCAAATCATTATTTCAACATAAGTTATAGAGCAGATGATGAGTCAAGAAAAGAAGCAAATGCTTGGCACAATGTGCATCTGTTGTATTGAAGTAGCAAAGGAAAATCTGAAAACTAAGTGAAAAGAACAATGCATCATTACTTTATCAAAGCATCCTATTTAATCGTTCTTATGAGTGCATTTGTTTAGAAAACACTGATGAGCAAAGTTCGGTTCGTGTTCTCCAGTGGCAGAATTCATGACCACAGAAATAGACATTTCCTTTCAGATTTTTCATCAGCCACCACTTAAACCTCATAAATCTGTCAGAATTGATCATCTGCACTAGAAATGTTTTGATAAGTTGTGAAAAGGCATTGCAGAGATTTTCATTTAACAGCTGGAATACCTAATGAATTTGAATAATGGTTTTATAACTGTGGTGTGCTAAAGGATCAGGAGTCATTTTTATTTCTTACTAAAAGGAATTATTCATTACCATAAATATTTAAACTATACATACTTGAAAATGCAATATTTTGCATTTTGCAACATGTCGTGTAAACATGATGAGTCCAGAGAGGAAAAAATTCTCTTTATTAACTTCTTAGTTCTGCTTTATAGTTGCTGGTGATTTGTGATACAGTCTGAAATGGCATGATTTTTTTAATGTAGAATGACAATAATACTTTTTCAAGATAGCCATGGGTTTGGGAGAGCAAAGTCATTTTTTTTATTACAGAGGACTCAGTACATTCCTTGTAATGCAAGCTAGTCCACATTTTATCCCCAAAATGAGTTTAAAAAAAAAAAAATCTTTGATGCCATTTTGTAGACCTGGCACATTTAATTCAATAAGGTTATTAGAAGCTGCATTTGTAATTTGTTCTAGGACCATGTAACTGAAGCAATTACTTACTGGGAAATAAATTTTTCAGAAAAAAAAATCCTGCAGTAAACCCTAATGAACAGAAATGATCCTACAAATCAAAGTTTTAGCTTCAGTGAAGTTTGTAACAGAAAAGGACACTCAAAAAGGAGAAAAGCCACTTAAGGCATTCATTTTGAAACAATTGAGTGAGGCACTTGTCACCACAGCAGGAAAGAAACAGAAAAGCACTTAAAGCCACTGCCTGTACAAGTAATTTATTTTAGCAATCATCTCCAAAGTTATACAGGAAACAAAATGCAAAGGAAATAACTAATGGGAGTTCATTAATCTAAACTCCAGCAGCCACTAATTTATAGGAATGGGATACATATTAAATGTTCTTGAAATGCAAACAATATAAAATTAATTTTATCTTCTTCAGTTTTTTGAAGTCAGCTAAATATAGCTTATGTAGGCACCTTAGCTAGGGTGAAAACTTCAGGAAGTACAACCCAACCAGCCAGAAAATGCATATGCCCAAGAATGCAAAGCATGTGTTTTTGTCACTGCTTTGACTGAAAGTCTTTTAGCTGAGGGCTTTACCAAGTAACTAGTAGAGGGCTTTACCAAGTAACTAGTAATTATTTTAGAAGTTCCAGAGAATTCACAAAATACACTTTCTATATTTAAAGCCAAAGAATCTGTTTCTGGTAACTACCACTAGTTGTATTTATCTTCTGTCTGGTAAAATGCAGACACAACTAAGTGAGAATGTGATATCTTAGAAAGCTATAATAAGGAATAAAACCACAGGAAAAGCAGCAAGGAAAAATAAAATTCTCAACAGGAAATCAGTTGAGAGAAGGAGCAGGAGAGGAGGGAGAAATGGACAACAGAGTAAGTGGTCAGATGAAGAGCAGGTAGGTACTGAGGAAGCAAAGATTGACAGCAAAAGGACAGAAAGCCATGAAATAAAGAGTAGAGGGACAAAGTGGCAATGAGGAGAGAATACATGCATTTATTCCTGAGTGGATTTCTGTTGTTAAAGTTCTAAAGACAGAAAGTGAAAAGTGTACAGAATTTTTCTGTCTGCACCTTTCACATGGACAAGGATATTGCAAAATGAGATGAGAAATTAGTGGCTGAGCTCTCCATTTCCAGGCAACAGAACTGTGTTGCAGGCTCTTCCATTGTATCAAGAGCATATGATGAGGACGACCACCACAGAGCTTACCATGTTCCTGGCTTTCACTTCAAGAGATGCAATGCAGAGTGCATCCTTATTTGCATTAGAATGCATTTTAGTTTCACACTGTGATTACATTTTTTAAGCAAACTTCTTCATCTTCTGCCATGCTTCATTTCATATTGGAATTGGTCTTCAACTGCACAAAGTGGTTGCCTTTCAGATGAAACCAGAACAGAAAGGTCTGGAGGCCTCCTAACAAGCCCTAACTGTTAATAGATCCATGGGACCAGATTAGAGCTGTTGAGAAGTAAAACCTCTAACATACATGTAGATTGGATGTCATGTCTGCAATATCAATAGTTTTGTTCTTCAGTTTTACTCTTACTGTTCTGCTTTACCAGCTTACACAGAGAAAGCCCCAGAAGCACTTGCAGAAACACAGCCTGGAATCCAGAGTCAAACCTGCTACGCATGCCTTTGAAAGATAGGAAGGTTTTCCTTGATTTTGCCTGATTTTGCTTCCCTCCCTTGACTTCATAAACTCTCCAGGTTGCAACTTGGTTAAAATTTATACAACTTTATTATCAGTGGGTCAGACAGTTTCAACAACAAATTTGAAACTGCTGCTTGAAAGACTGACTGTTCTTGAAAATAGGGTAATCATAGAATAATTTGGGTTAGATGAGACCCTTAACCATTACCCCTTGTCCTATTCCAACAGGCCCTGCTAAATGGTTTGTCCACATATTTCTTATGGGCCCCTTTTCAGTACTGAAAGACCATGACAAGGTCTCCCCAGAGCCTTCTCCAGGCTGAACAACCTCAAGTGTCTCAGCCTGTCCTCATAGGAGTGGTGCTCCATCCCTCACAGATGGAATGGTGGAACTTTGATCAGGCAACAAAAGAGTCTTCATAAGAAACTCAAGAACATCTCATTGTTAAGAATGAGATACCATCTGTATTTACTAGAGGTCATACTGGGAGAACATATTTAAGCTGATGGCATAATCACATAGCCATATACATTAAAGAAACAACAAATATATACAATAAACTACAAGTGTGAAGATTTCAGTAGAATTAGTTTCATTTCTTTGTCAAGAGTAGTCAGACAAAAATTAGAAATGCAAACAGTTTCACCAAATGTTTTGAAGAATGGTTTCAATCTAAAATTTTTAATAAAAAAGTAATTCAAGTAATTCAAACTTTGTCAAAATTTTTCAAGAGCGACGCATAAAATGATAAATTTGCTTAATTTTATAGCTGGATGTCAGTAATATCTGAAATTTCATGTTCACAATACAATTATTTATTCATATTTGACTGAGTATAAATAGTGAGTAAAAAAATAAGAGAGAAATAGATACGAAAAAGGAAATAAGGTTTCAGGTAAAAATATATTTTGAGCAGATAATAAAATAACTCTGGTTTTGCCATGAAGTGTGTCAAGAACAAGGAAAACAGAGGATGGACGAGAAAAAAAACCTTACACAGATTTGAACATCATAAAATAATGACTAAATGTAACCAAATATGTTAAGCATCTCAGGAAAATTATAGAATTTCAGATATCAATTTTTATTTACATATTTAAAAACTGATCTAGAGGCTTTAGAAACTTTCTTCTCTTCCTCATCCCAAACAGACAATTTGCTTTTTGTGCTATAAACTATAAACTACTCAAACAGTTCCTCTGTATTATAAAGTGTGCTAAAGTGACTTTACTAGCCCTATTTGAACTTAGGGCCATAGCAAACTTATTTCATTTTGAAGGTAGAATAATCTTTTTAACATCTTATAAGAATCACCAAATGGCAACACACATTATATTTAAAAAGAGAAAAAAAAACAAACCAAACCTGACAGACATAGCAGGCAGCAATGGGATAACTTCTCTGATACTCAGCAGTAGTTTTTGGGTGCTACTGCTACTGACACAACCAACAATTTCGATTATCATTACTAATCTGAACATTAGATAAAAATAGAAAGCAATTCCTCATTTCTACTTTACTGAACACCACCCATTTTGAAGACCGGCTTAAGAACTTATGAAGCAGACTGTAAAGCTAAATGACATAGACAATAATACCGTATTAATGAATTAAGAGAAAGTTTTTTTCCTTGTTTCATAGTTCCTTTAAACTCTTACTTTAGTACCATCTCTTCATCTTTGCAGTACCAGAGTTGCATTAGAGGAATACCAATAGACCAGACACAAGATTCATAAAATTCTTCATAATTTTCATTGTCATGCACAGAGAATCATTTGAATCTATTTTTTTGTCCTGTCCCAGCCACACAAAAATTCTCTGTGTAAGCAAGCTTGCAGTTGATGGCGTATTCCCAGAATGCAGTTTTGGTATATTTTGGGAGTATATACTTTGTATTGGTATAAATACATTTTTAAGAAGACATTGAAATATTCATTTTAACCCTCCTCTCCCAAACAACACATTAAAGAAGGAAAAAGGCTAGGTTTAAAAAACATAGGTCTGGGAATGAAGATCTCTGCACGAGAAATTGCACTCATGGCTTGCTACAGTTTTATGCAACACCCTGGGAAACGCACTCTCATTTAATGTCTTTCCATTTCTTCTTGTGCAAAATGAAGATATTGATTCCTCACAGTGATGCTGGAATGTGTAACTCATCTTACTAAGTACTTTGGAGGGTTATTCTAATGCAAAGAATCTTAATTAAACGCAAGGTCTCTCACACACACGTACGCAAAGACAGATCATCTTATTTTTAGTTAGTTACAGTTTGATCTGAATATTTCTTGATGAAATCACAAGAACATTTTTGCCTTAAGGTAATTTGGGCTTAAACAGCATGTGACAAGGTTTAGAAATTATCCCCTATTTTTTCCCTCTGATTACCTTTCACCGTCACTCTCCCGCATTAATAGGAGTGCTTTGTCAATTCTTTACTCTCCAGTGTAACACCTAACACCTTGATTTCAGTTTTTAAAGCTTTTTTAAAAAAAAAAATTCCATGATCCATACACAATCATAACTTCTACCCTTTTCCCGATCAATGTCAAGTGAAAAAGAAAGGGATAGGTCAAGGATGTGCATATAGGAAAAGCAGCTTCATCAATAAATGTGAAGAATAAACATCTCTTCCATTGTTATGTCTTACTTTATGTATTGCTTTTGAATGTCTTGTTTTATAAATAACATCAGCTTGCATACGAAAAAACTAAACACAGCAAGATGCATTAAATTCGTGCCCATCCAAATGTGAGTCCTGCATCTATACTTCAGTTTGACTCCTGCAGTGAAAAATGAAAACAACATAAATAAATGTGCACTGATAACAAATCTTATCTTATTGAGTTATCTCAGATTACAATGAAATATGACTTTGTCCTTTGTCACACCCCACTCTGGTGTCTGCTGTAGGAAGAGAGGGCAATACCAAAGCCTGAGGCAAGAAGAAAAGAAAGACTACTCTGGTGCTCAAGCCTATGCAGAGTCTGATGGGTATATAGCGAAAAAATTTAAAGATCTTCAGATTCACAGTCTTTGTTTCAATCCAACGTTACTAAAGAAGGCCTCTGGCAATATCATACTGTTGGAATCCATTTTGGTTTAGTAAAGGTTTCAGCTAAATTTTGTTTCTGTAACTGTAAAAAATATTCTCTGATCTAAGAAGAAATCGTACTTACAAAAGAGCACTACTCTCACCATGTTCCAAATCCGCACAGAGGAGGAAGTAATGCATTAGTTCTCCATAACTACAATCCATTTCTGCACTCTCTTTGCTTAAGTATGCTAGAAAACTGGAGTCATTCTTGTCACATAAGTTCATATGGAGCATTATTGCCCAGGCAAAATGCAATATAACACAATCTTTGGAGACAACGGTTAAAAAAAAAATCCACACTTTTTGTTCTTTTCTACAAACACTGTTTATCTTGAAAAGGAAAATCACAGTGTTATATTATAGTTGACCAAGCTGTGATTTCTTACAGAAAGCTGAGGAACACTATCTGTAGATTATACAAACAGGCTGAGCAAGCCCTTCTTCCCTTGGTTTTTTACTCATTTAGAATAGCAGGAAAAAGATAGACAGACAGATAGACAGACAGACGGACAGAAAGATTTTTCTTAATGATTCTTTCCAAATATGTGATTTTAACTACAATGAGAATGCCAGTGGAGAGACACTCCATTATCACACATAGACAAGAAAGTGACTCAAAAATCCTCTATAGAAGGAAGCAAACTATGCTAGGAAGAAACTTAAGGTATGTGTTTAAGAGATTTAGGGGGAGGGTTGGTTTGTTTACTTTTTTAGCTATTTTTTTCCATTTTAACTTATGGTTGTCGAAGCACAAGGACTTCATTACTGCTCATGCCTCAGGAAATGTGAAAATGACACTTGCGCAGTCATAAAGGTAAAGGTAGGTGCGAAGAAATTTTCCCTGTTTGACACCAGGATAGGACAAAGAACTCTTAGTGGACAAGCAAGTGCAGTATGAAGTTCAAAAGACAAGGTCCAGCAGGTGGGACAGAATAAGCAAAGGGCCGAGTAAAGGCTGGGACATGTGTGGCTGGGGAGCAACCTTGCTGAAAGGGATCTGAGGGTCCCGGCGGACAACAAGTTGAACACAAGTCAGAAATGCGTTACTGCAACAACAAAGGCAAATCTGGTCCTAGGCTGCATCCACAGCGACATCACTAGCAGAGACAGAGGTGTGATCATCCCACTTTACTCAGCACTTGCCAGGTTACACCTGGAGTACTGTGTTCAGTTTTGTTTCCCACAATTCAAAAAAAAACATGGACAGACTGGAGAGGGTCCAAAGGAGGGCCATGGAGATGATTAAAGGGCTGTAGAACCTGTTCTATGAAGGGGTTAGGTCTTTTCACCCTGGAGATGAGAAGGCTCGGGGGGACCTCATCACAGTTTTCCAGTATGAAGAAGAAAAGGGGCAACAGATACAAGCTGCACCAGGAGAAATTTCATCTTGATATAAGAAATGATATTTTTTACAATAAGAACAATCAATCATTGGAAGAACCTCTCCAGGGACAGGGTGGAGACTCCATCACTGGAGGTTTTCAAAATGTGCTTAGACAGGGTGCCAGAAAATCTCATCTAGGCTCCCTTTTCCACAAAAGGTTGGACCAGACGATCTTTTTAGGTCCCTTCCAACATGGACTGTGCTGCGATTCTTTATTCTATTTATAAAAGGGAATAATTCTATGGTTCTGTTTTATAGAGTGGAAAAACAGTCTCTTCTTCCCTGAAAAATAAAATGGGGAAGGTACATAGACAGACAAGCTTCTCTCCGAATAGCCAGATTGTTACCTTTCTCCCACACATTTCTTCAGCGATAAGATTTTCATATTTGATCTCGAGCTCAAGGTAAATTCCTTTAGAAGCTTGTGCCTCCTACTTATAAATCATCAGTCTCAAATCTAGATATGCCATGAAAAAAGCAAAACTGTATTTTTTTAATGACTATATTTCATTACTTTTGCTTAGCTTATGACCTGGATTTCCTGTACTTTTTCTGCACAGAAATTGATACAACACAGACAAAACAGTTTGCTTTGTTCACTTCTTTCTGTCCCCAGGACTGTGAAACCAAATGACAGTGTGCTCTGTTGAGTATACAGCCACAGATGTATAATCAGACACCTAGATACATTGCATCTTGTCTTGCAACCTGTTTTCTGGAAGAAAATCCTGGCCATGAGCAGGGAGGAAACCTTGGTGATTTCTATTGGTCTGAATGATGGAGGGACCTGAGCCAAGGTAGAAGCCCCTGAACACATATGCCCTGTTACACAGACAGAGCTCATAAGCTGTCAGACAGAACAGACTTCCAACTATATTTTTGCAGTCAGTTCTTTGCACCAGTCCAGACTCAATCAGGTGGAATTCAAGTCGAAGTGAAGACAGCCAAGTATATCTGCACATGAGCTTATGTAGGTTCAAGTGTCCATTGTGGTTAGCAGACATTTAACCCATAGCCAGTGAAACCTATGACTTCCAGCTGACAAGCCAGCAGCTGCCTACTTTGAATCATAGAACGGTTTGGGTTGGAAGAGTACTTTAAATATTTGAACCTCGTAGGCATTTAATGTCAGTTGTCACTTAATGCCAAGTTGCCTGGCCTGATCTGGCCTCCAGCTTCTCTTTCAGAAGGACACAAAACCTCAATGATACCTGCCAATCCTATGCAGATGTCTCATCTACCCTAGGGCATTTTAATATATCAACCAAACAGGGAACACTGTGTCAACTCAGTGTGCACATATTTGATTATCAGCCTCCTTACAATAAATGGAAACTGCAAAGCTAATATCCCCAAAGACGCCTTACCCCTGAATTTCACTGAGTCATAAATATCAGAATGTCTTACAGTGTACATTGATATCTTTGATCTGCTTGCCGTCCTTTGACATAATACATCCAAAGGGGCTCCAAAAGAAATAAGGACTAAATATTTGTACATTCTGTCTACAAAGGTTTCAAGATGCTCCTATACATTGCTATAATTAGTGAGAGTAAGTCATCACACATCTGTGAAATAATTAAAATAAGTTGCCTTTAATGGATTGTATCTGACTTCTTATGTGGAACAAATATGACACCACTAATGGAATCTGTTGGGAACAATGAAAATTCTGTCACATAATAATATGATAGTTTTCTGAGTTATTTTATATCTAGATAGAAAGATGGAGAGAGGGAGAGAGACAGACAGATAGATACATAAAGAAACAATTTGGCTTACTTATTAGTCAGAAAGATCAAGACTTCTCCTTTCATAATTCTGTACCTTTACACATGCCATAGATGTATAAACCCAGCATAAAAAGAATACAGCACATTGTTCTGTGTACATTAAGTTGGATATTTTAGTCCTGCTCTTGGCCATGCAAAAGGAAAAAACACATATATAGCTGCAACTTACATTTACCAAAGAAACTTCTGATTAAGTCAGGTCATGAAAGGGTAATTTTAGACGTGATAGCCTATAGTCTTCAGTTCAAATGTTTATGATGATAACTGGAATGTATTTGTGTAACTATCAACTTATTAATGCATCTATCACGAAGTTTAAAACTATGTAAAATTCAAGATTATTCAATGATTTAAAATATATGTGCCTGTAACTCACAATTTACAACAAACTCAAACGCTCTACTATCCAAAACAAAATCTAACTATCTAGAACACAAGATTTTATTTTCTTTGGGATCTTGTAGAAAGCCAGCTTGGTAAGAAGTCTCAAATTTAATAGCTTTACAAGTTAAAGAACAGGTTAAAGTCTAGGCCAAAAGAGACTGAATGCTTAAATAAAAGTAAAATCATAAGAAGTATTCATGAATTACCTAATTATATTGGTTTACACCTTCTTTAAAAGCTAAACAATTAAAAAGCATAGAGAAAATAGGTTCACACTAACAGAAACAGGTTTGTGCCATGTAGCTTTCTCTTTTTCTCCCTCTCAGTTTTGTTTTATTGAGATAGTTTGGCAATAGTGTAATTAATGCCCTGTCTGGCTTTTCAGTCATTCAGCTCCCTGTCAGGGATACCAGAACACTGCAATGCCACTAGTGTGTCATGGGATCTATGCTCAGAACTTTACTTTTCTCCCAGCTGTAGGCCCATCATGTTGAACTGACATTGCACATCACTCAGCATGGTGACGTCCAAAAGAGATCCCAGGAGCAGCACGTGTAGCAGCCTGCTCTTGTGCTGATCTAGCTCTGACTTATGACACTTTCCATCAGCATAAACCGATAAACTGCCCCCTTGACCTGACGATAAAGAAGGAAACAACAGGGGTGGGTAGTAGAACTCAGACTACTCTGCCAGACTTCACATTGTAGCTTGAAATCCACTTTCAAGTCCCCATGTGCGCTTGCATTTTTTTCACATGTGAGTTGCCAAGACTATGCTTGTGGAAGGCAAATCAAATCTTTAGCACACAGTTTCTACCAGGATTGAGCTAGTTATTTAGGGTAGGTGTATGCTCTACAAACCAGTAGGAGACCAGTTCCTGGAAACTGCTGATCAAATCTTTACCATTATTCCTGTCTCATCCCACTCCTGTATCATCAGTAGCGATAGAGCTGCTTTAGTCTGATCACACTATAGATTTAATAACAGCAATCCCTTAGCCACTGTCATACTGCAGAGGCTTCCCACAGAAATGACCCTTCTTCTTCTAGTTTCCCATCTGCCTTTTATTGTTGAACCTCCATTGGCTGAACTTGCTGGAATTTGATCGCTCAAATCCAGCAAAAGTACATGAAGTGACTTGGTGCTAGAGTCTATCAGGCAGTTGCTGATGCTGTTAGGTTGCTAAAGTGAAAGAAGGCTCTGAAAATAGTGCTTGCCTTACACACTCAGGCCAGTGGTATTATATGGATACAAATTATGATAACCAGGTCAGAAAACTCATCAACAAGTCTCAGAGCATGTCTTTTAGGACAATGAGTTTTCACACTGATTTTCATAACATTTGCGTTTTGACTTGTACATTTTAAGACCTATTTGTTTAGTAGCTCTGATTAGACAGTTTGTTGTGGCATTTCACATCTCAGTACATTCAGGAAGCAAGTCTCATTGATGTTCATATAACACAGGATGGCTGGCAGGACTTCTGGCCTATTAGGGACCCACACTGGAGTAGTCTGTTCCTGAAAGACTGCACCCTGTGGAAGGGACACACGCTGGAGCAGTTTGTGAAGAACTGTAGCCTGTGGGAAGGACTCATGTTGGAGAAACTTGTGGAGAGCTGTCTCCTGTGGGAGGGACCCTGGGCTGGAGCATGGGGAGAGTGTGAGGAGTCCATCCCATGACACTTAGGGAGACTGATAAAAAGGTAAGGTAAAAACTTAAATGATTTATCTCAGTCTTCTTCTTTTACCCATTTTAAAAGTGAAATGTGGGATGATAGTCAGTTTCATACATTGCATGCGAACTTCGGAGAACACTAGTCTCGGGCTAGGATGGCCTTAAGTCATTAATGACTCTAATACTTTCTAATCTTCCAACCAGAAAACTCCAAGGTAGTTTAGCAGTCTCTGTTTCTGGGGTCATCTTCTTAGTGTACAGGCAAGAACTTGATCACACAATTCTAACTTTAAGTCATGCACTAGCTTTCAGCTTCATTTTGTCAATGTTAGGAGACTACAGGACAGCTAATCAAGTAAGTGTGCTTGGCTTATTAGATCTAAAGAAAGTATTCCTAAAGCAACAGACCATGTATTCCCCAAGCTCCTAGTAAAAAAATCAGTCCCAGAGGCAATTAAATAAAACAGATGAGCCTCAACCTGCACTTTCTACAGGACATCCCTGAAGTTTGTAGACTGTACACAGCAGCCTGGGTGAAAATTTTTCAAAGAAATGGGGTTTCATCAGAATTTGTCAAAACAAACATTTCTTGTTTTCAGAAATATATCTCCTATATTGAGAAATTTTCCTAGCAGCAAGATGGGCTTATGTGTTTGTCATAACCTCAAAGACAAGGTTCTCAGGGTTGTAGGAAAACTTCCATGTAAGTTTTGAACCCTCTGTTCACTGAGCACCGTACCTCTTCCAACAGCTGGTTATTCCCTTTCTGGATGCATCCAGCCCAGAAGTCTCAAAGCTCTAAGGTATGGAAAAACATCTCCCTCTTTCAATATTTCAAGTAAGCATGTAAAAAAAAAATTAAGTCATGCAGACAGCCAATAAATCTTGTAGTAGCCTATTTTTTCTTACAATGATGTCTCAGGCAAATCATCTGTGGTAAAGGAAGGGAAAAGATTAAAGCTATGTAAAATTCTCTCACTTACTTGTCTTCTACATCTTCTTAAACTATTACTGCTCTCAAGGGATTCAAAGTCTTAGTGTTGCTCAGTTTTACCAACAATCGAGAAGAAATGCTTAATGATGCTTATCAGACCAATTCTGAGAAATCACTCAGGAGTTTCAAACTAAATAATTTTTACTTTTAACAAAACTATAATTAAGATAGCACATAAGAAAGTTGCAGAAAATTTTAGTCATCGAGTTATTTCCATGGACCCTTCTCACTCACTGAAGAAATCTTTATTTCCTCTTCTAACAGGAAGCATATTGTCTCTGATGAATCCCTGCTGAAATTCATCTGGCTTGGCTAGCTACTACTCTTTTTATTCCTCAGTAATTTCAGAGAAGTGCTTTTAAAGCTCACATAGTCATTACCAGTAATTTTGATGCTGTACACACCACATCAAGAACTAAAAACACATTAGCCATGCTATTGACTACCCCATAGTCAGAAGGTTAATGCTCATTCTTATATTGCTAGGATCTCTCTGCATTATGCAGTGTTTCCTTCATGAGACAGAACTGTGCCATCTAAGTAGGTACTTCATATTTTGTACAACATTTTGCTCCATTAGCTTCCATAGCTTGAACCACTGTACACTTCTGTTTGTGGTTGCTTGGATAACGACCTATTCTCTTGAGGTGAGAATTCACACTTAATTCTCCCGAAGCAAGCACAATGAATGAAAGTAAGAAATTAAAATTCTAGATACCTAACACATAGAGATTCATGAAGATAATCCAACTTTGACTGTTCAGAGAAGTGACGAGACACTACAGACTCAAATTTGAATGTGTTTGCTAATGGTACATAGTTTTGTTTACCCTTCACATCATACAGTTATCTTGCCCTCACTAAACTAATCTACTTTTTGATGAAGATGAGCTCATGGATGAAGAACAGCTGCTTAAAAATAAATCACATCAAAAGTAAGATTACACCCTGAAGTAAAGCACATCATTTGCAAAAAAAAAGGCATGTTCTCATCTATTTTATAAAGTGGAATCATGCCTAGCACACCTTTAATACAAGTTACTTAAGAATTTTTGATCCCTCACTGATGGGAACTTTTCATCATACAGTAATATCCATGGAGAAGTAATTAATTGCGCACTCTACAGTTGGCTAGGACACTGCATTACATTTTCACATGAACAACCTGACCCTATGTCCCTTGGATATATTTAGAAGGACTACAACAACACCGTCTTGGAAGAAGACACAAAACAGAACTCCAGAAACTATAGCCAAGGTTGTAATCCAGCAGAAAACTTTGTATCTTGCCATCAGGACTGTAAGTCTCACTCCAGTTTGCCTTTCAGTCTCCCTGAAGATTTTTCCATCACAGTCAAGACCTTGGTCCTTCACATTTCGAGATGGGGATCCCTTAATTAAAAAAAAAAAAAAAAAAAAATCCTTAAGAAAACACCATGGTTAACAAGGAAAATGCAAAGGGTCAGACTGTTGTCAGGTGAATAAAGGCTTTATTGGATGAAACATTGCTTGGAGCTGGCCCAAAACTGTTGGAAACATTCTCAGAAGACCTAAGAATCAATGCAAGACCAGCTAACCTCACCCTCTGTCTGCAAAACCAACTTTCTTTACCTTCGCTCTTCTAATAAGCACCTAGCAGAACATGCGGAAATGTAAAAAATATTTTGCCTTTTTCCATCTACACACAATTATCCCTCAGAAAAAGGCAGTAGAAAGAATAACCACACTGTATAAATTAACTTTGAAGTATTCATTTGTCTGACTATTAATAATATTTTCATATGAAATAATGATTCCCTATCCTGCACTTTTGAAATAACCCATGAGGTTTTATGATACAGGAACAACAGGACTGACTGCTTCCAAAGAACAAATTCTTATTGTTTATCATTCAAACACACCAGATGTATCAAAGTTTGACTGTGCAGATAGTGCTGTTTCTGCCATGTACGATTCATGGTGTTTTAAAATAAACTACAATTTCACCTCTAAATTATGGAAGCAGCCTCTGATTTCTATTAACAGGAAGCAGACTCTTACTCATACCTTCTGTATTTTTTGCTCACATCATAAAACTTGGTCATTGTCAACAACCAAGACTCAGATATATTTACAGGAAAATGAGTCAGTGATAACAATTTTCAAATCAAAGTTAATTAAACAGGAATGTTATTAAGTAATAAGCTTTACATGAACCCAACAATGAAACAATTGAAACTGCTAGCAATGATCCGGCTCTAAAATAATGAAAAGATGAGGCTGCTTCTATCTATTCATTTTGAGCATTCACTCAAACGAAAATTCAACCCAGTTACATCAATAATAACACTGAGCATCTTATTTGTCTCAAATTATATTGCACTCAGGGTGCACTAAGCTCTTTTTAAACTTCTGCCTCTGCAGCCAGCCGGTTCCACTGCCTGCTGAGGCTGGAGGCAGAAAGGGGCTCTGCCACCTCTCCCGCTCAACATTCAGCACCAGGAGGGACAACAGAGAGGACAACACAAGTATAGTCAACACCAACTTTCTTTAGGAACCTGAGTTTTGACTGGCTGTGGTACAGTGGTGCAGCACAGGTTAACAGAGGCTTCTTCTGACCCTCCTGTCTTCTGCAGCTACCTGCAAACATGAAAATTAAAAGTGCTGTGTTTCCTTGAAAGAAATTGAAAAAGTAAGATAAAATGCCAAGCTACAAAGAAACTACTAAGATAATGAGTAGTGTTAGTCCTATAATAAATCATTATTGTTGATATTAAGAAATATATCATTACTCTTAAAGAACAGATTCAATATAGTGCTAACTTGCAAGGCATAGAAATAGCTCAAAATACAAATAAATGGTTTGTCATTGTCATGAAATCAACTTCTCTAAAAAAGCTAAAATCCTCTCCACAATGTGATAAAATACAAGTGTAACATCTAACTGATATGTTACATTAATCTTTTATCTTCAAGCTAAACTGTAATCTATAATCAGGAAAGAGCAGAATAGCCTTCTAAATGTATAAATGCTGACTGAACCAGCCCGTTGAAAGTCCTGTAACAAATTATGCATTTAATACATTTAGTTTGGTCTTTAACAACCAGAAAAGAGAAAACCCAGCTAAGTGGATACAGAACTTGTGTGGCAATACCAAGAATTATACTGATTTCATTCTAACTGACAGGCTTTGTATTACCCAGAAGACTGTAGAATAAGCCCACGTCAACTCAGGAACTGCCTGCTGAGATATATCATTTAACAAAACATTAAGCAGAAAGGAACAAAATTGTTCAGCATGAAAACTTCAGAATTATCTAAGACAAGTTCAGGACAGAATTTAGTCATGGGATCAAAGTGGAAAGACGTAAAGTGTTACTAACTAATTGAATTTTTCTGCATTAAATACAAATGAAAAATCTGGTTGCTGTTGTAAATGTAGCCCATCAAGTTAAGAAATTACTAAAGTTATATTCTCTCAGAAAATATAATATTTTATTGAAATGGAGGCTGAAGTTAAGGAAAAAAAACACTCAGCCGCTATGCTACAGAGCAGATTGTTTTACCCATTTTTAGAATTGACAGCAATGCAGATAGTAGGACCACAGACAGAATAGCCAGTGGGAACAGAGACAAAGGAATCGAAAGGTATGGAGGGGACATTACATGACATTGCCTTGGGAAAGCAGACTTCAAGAAATTTGCTCATTGGCTAATTTTTCTCAGTATTTTAGAATTTATTTCATTGTTTTCATTGATTTCTTTAACTGTGACCAAATTAAGAAACTGGCCAATATCACAAAGCTGGGAGGTTAATCTGTTCAAGAGAGAACTAGAATAAGACCTGGGAAGAAGCAGGAGACCTTGAAACTCGAATAAATGGAAATCCAATGGTAAAATAAAATACAGGGTCCTGAGTTGAAGAAATAACAGAAATTTCATGAGAAGTTGTAAGTGCATCAGCTAGAACTGAAAGAGAAGGAGAGACACACAGGGTATCACAGCAAGATGAATAACCAGGAAAGAGAAGCAGCTATGAAAAATATTAAAAAGTGTTTCAGCCAGGCTGTTTCCAGATGAACTAGGTAAATATAAATGTCATGTGTGCATGACGATGTGATACCTAATTTAAAATACAGTTTTCACCACACATATTTAGATATAAGAAATCTGAACTAGAACAGATGTATAGGACAAGCACTGGTATGCTCTGAGCAACAACTAGCCCATCATATGAGGTGAGGTCAGGTGAAATTGGTTTGGTTTCAGTCAAGTAAAAAGAAGACCAGGAGGAATTCATTATCTATAAGTCTGGGGTAAGCAACAGAGAAAGAATGTTTTAATTTAGACTATAAAAACATGTAATAGTATATAAACTATTATTAAGAGATCAGAACAACACTAGTTTCTAGCTTGTGAGGTAGTGAAATATGGAACTGCCTTTTTAGAGGCTTCTTATCCAATATATGCTTATCATCCTTCAGTTTTGATTAAGTTAAATGCAATTAACTTGTATTACTACCAATAAATTACAGAAAACTGTGGGCTTAGAGAAATCAAGAGGAAATTTACTTTATTGGTAGAAGTTGTAGTTTTCTTGTTTGCCATTAGTCAGCCTGTCAAAAGTAGGATGGCAGGAGTCCATAGTGTTGCTCTAAAACATACCTCTGACACTTGAATTTCCAAGTGATCTTGTCCTCTAAGGCAAGTGGCTTGATGGCCTTTATATAAAGTCAAGTCACTCATAGGAAGTATATTTTCATGTGCAACTGTGTGAGTCAACGCAGGCACATTGCAAGAAGAGCCAGAGGCCATGAATGCATTTACAAAGAGTAAGTTTTACCTCTTTACCAGGGGATCTCCGAAGTAGCACCTAAGCTCCCATGCAGAAGTAACACAAGTGGGGACACAGGTGCTGATAAGTTCAGCCCTGGTAGAATATCACTGAGCCTTCTGAGCTTGCCTGTATTTCAATGCTTCAATCAGGTGCAGCCTCTCGCTCTTTCTCACAACAAAGCAGGAATCTCAGACAACGTGGTAAGGTGCCTAGAGTTTCTCAGAGGCCTATGTTGTCTAACACAGAGGTTCTACTCATCAAGCATACAAGGTCAGTAAAACAACTAGTGTGATGTATGTGCTTTTTCTACACACAGGTGCAAGTCACTTGAGGGTATTTACATTTAACCAACCTTCTCACCATTCTTCTGCTAAATTCCCATCCAGCAACAATTCAAATCTGGTTTTGCACCAGCAGTTATTAAAAACCTGAACACCTCAAAAAAAAGGTTATGTTTAGAGAGCCAATAAAAAGCAGATAGCCATTTATTGAGGCAAAAGAGCAAGCAAAAGAGAAGTGCATCCCAACTTGAGTGTTGATTCAGTATTTACTCATATAATGGCTCCCAGATTGAGGGGAAGTATATGGAGAAACTCTCATTCACCAGGCAGTTCAGAGGGATCAATGGAAATTGGGCTGCAGGTACAGTGAGATCTGAACATCACTGTAGCTCAGGCTGTGCACGGTAACTTCTCATTTCCTTAGATGAAGTACTTTTCTCTTGTACCAAGAACCCAATCTGTTCAAATTAGTCCCACTTGCAACAACAGACATTAACTGGGAGAGAGTTTTAAAGAAACATCCTTCCCATCTGTATTTTATCTACTGCTCATATAATTTCATAGCCATCTCTTAGCCACATAGATTAAGATATGTTTTTTCTTGGCCACATACATTTATTTTGTCATCCTTATATCAATGCTTGCTATCATATTACTATGTTTGCACTATTATTACATTTTAATATTCTACTTCGTTATTACTGAAAAGAAACTTGTGTAAACAATCTTAATAGTTATGACTTTATTTTCCTTTTTACTTAACAAACCAGAACACACCTCATTCAGGTGTGTGGGTTAACATCTATGTATCAACATAGCTACAATATAATTAATTTAGAGTAAGCACACTTTTTAAGCTTAAACTCTTCTTTTCGTTTTTCTGCAAAGCTAGAGCAATAGGATCATTGCTGCACAATGCTGAAGTTATGCACATTCTTCCTGAAAGTGTTCTCATATATTAAAGTTTGCCCTATACACTGAAGCTATTATAGCAATTTTTGCCACTGCCACCCAGGGCCATCATTAGTGATGACAGAAACAGAAACAGTGGTACAGCAGCAGCTATTGGAATGAATTAATTTTACTCATTCAGAAAGGTGCACCTGTGACAGGCAGAAGGAGTTGGAGCAGCTGGGTTTAAGATGCAGCTTGTGAATATAATTCCCTAGGAAAGGCATTATAAGACATAGCCTTTTGACACATCAGACGTTTAGCATAGAAGGTCTCTATCAGTCCTTGCACTTACCAGACAGAAACAAGAATGCTGGAAGATCATTGCTGCTTCATTGCGCTTTCAAAAATAGAACAATCCTGTAAAGTACAAAACAAAAAGACCCTGGACAAAGGACACATTTACCTGCATTAAGTACTTCTAAGCATCTGTCAGGAAAGTAGCATATAAATGCAAATATTGCAATTCAGTATGAAGAGTTCACAATATCCTCACAATCCACTTGCAGACAGTAGAAAAAAAAAAAATAATTGTGACAAAAAGTTAAAAGTACAAAGAATTTGTAAAACCTGCACACTTTCTTCTTTTTTTCCTACACTCTCCTAGCATCAAATCCGGTATTCTGAAGAGGTATTCAGGAAGACCTTGGAAGAAGTAGAACACAGGAGTACATGCAGAACACTGAAACTGTTTTTAGAAATATAATCACTGCCTTAGGAATTCCTAAATGGCAATATGGTATATCTAAATTTGTTAAAGCGATGTGGAGCCCTGACAAACTGGAAGGGGTTCAGTGAGCAGCCAACAAGCCCTACACATTCATGCAGGTGTTTGGCTACTGTACTCAGGTACTCATTTAAGATTCTTATGTCCAAAAGGGCATAAATGGAAATTCTATCCATCCTGAAATCATGTAGTGACACTTCATTGAAAAGTATCATTAAATTTAGATAGGTTAAAAAAAGGAGCATGGGCTTAGAGACTAGTTTTTGCAGACGAACATGACTGCCTCAGGATGTGCAAAAGCAGTTACTGGAGAAACAAGAAACAATATGTTTTGAAGCTAGTGAGCGTTTGATCTATTTCAATATCTTGAAAACTTGATCCATATGGACTTCGATCGTGATAACGTCACATGAATTAAAAATAGCTAAAAGACCATGACAAATAGGAATGATAAAAAGAAATGTATCAATTTGTGATAGCTCAGCCTCAGTGCTCACATAGATAAGATTATATCAGTATGTTAGACTGAAGGACAGAAATATGCAAACCATCAAAGTGAGATGCAGTTGGTAACAATGGAATATTTATATCAGCGTTAACATCACTTGAACAAATCAGTGGCCTAACCTGCTTTCTGAGTAGAGCCCAGACAATGTAGAACTACCCAAAACAGATCCATCCACCTCAGACAACATCTATATCTGCATTGGATTCCCAGAAGAATATGCTCGAGGGCACCTCAAACAGTCCTGACCTTGAATGGAGAGGATAAAAACACAGGCTGTTTTGGTCATTCTTGCACCTTAATGGAATTCCTACACAAATTTGGCAATTCTAACAGATGGTAATGTTTGCCTTGAATGGTTACTGACCATCAAAAAAAAAGTCTTGCATCAAGACAAACTGAAAAATTGAAGCAATACTTGCCTTTTTTATCTTCAGTTTTATTAGATGAAAGTATGGCTTCTTATTCATATATAAATATATTCTGTTCAGTTTGGTAATAAATATATAGAAAGTGAATAATATAACAATATAACATAAGAATTGATTTTTTTTTTATTTCCTAATGCATCTCTTATGTTTTCATTAGTGTTATTGTCTCATAAACTTCTATGGGCCATGAAAGTTTGTTGGTGGAGAAGGACAAGCAGGGTAGCTATTTGAATAAAATAGTTTAAGATACAGACCATCGTGTCCAGAGACGTTTGGTGCCAAAGATTATATGCTATCAACATAAAAAGAATCCTTCTTCACCAGTATCAGCAAATATTATTTTAAAATGTCCTTGTGTAACCAAATATGATACCCACTGGAGTCTATTCTGCTGGTGACAAACATTTCCAGAAACAGCACCTTCAATGTCTTGTTTTCTATATCCAGACTGATGCTATTGCTACTAACGCTAAATATCTCTTTTCTAATTCAAATAGCCACATTGCTCCCAGGAAGGAAGAATTCTCCAAGAAAGGTCTCTCTAATACCTAGGGGAAATATAGATTAGAAGTCAAACTGAAAAGCAACACAGGCTAAAGTTTCCCAAATGACTTGTTATTTTGTTTGTTGTTTCAGATTATTTTGTGTACCCATTCTTGAAGTATCAGATATACTTTCTCTGGAGAAATTTACAGAGTAGGGAATAGTAACAAGGCTCTGGCTGACTGTGAGCTCAGCCTTGTGTCCTACTTTCTAGGTTGTATGTGTCTTCCAGCAGGGAGAAATTTCACTGCCAAAACCCAAAAACATTACATCTACTTCCTCCTTCATTTTGAAAAATATGTCAATATACTAACTCTTCTTTGCATAACATAAAACACAAAAGTAAGTCCAGTTGCTGTACTGTCAAACTTCCAAACAGTGGCTGTCCCTTTTCCTATATACCTTCCTGCTTTATGCATTATTAACTCTCAAAAAAATTTTAAAAACAAAGAAACAAACAAACAAAAAAACAACAACAACAAAAAATGTAAAAAAAATAAAAAAGGGCAAAAATAAAAACTACACCTTTAAAAGAGAACATGAAGACTCCTATCCTTACAAAGCATTTGAGTAGGTATGATGGCAGGAAGACACAGAGGAAGGACTAAGCGATTCTGAAGTACTGTGCTTTGTAGAAAGTTCTTGTTAGAATGTGAGATTCAAGTACTACAAAAACTAACATTTAAGGAGTTTTTATTCCAGTGTATTGCACCTTTTATCAAATGAGATTGATATATTTTGTTTAGTGAAAAAGACCAAAGCAGTATTTTATAGTGATTTAACTGCATTGTTTTGACAAAGTTTTGATTTAACTTCATCCATGCAACTTCAATAAAACCCAGTGTAACACACACTATCATGTATGTTAAAAATACAGTTACCAAAGTTTATAGTTGTACCGTACATACTGTGATGGAAAATTGCAATCAAAATTACACAGCAATAGTTTATAAACTTATTAAAGCATAACTAAAAATATTAGGGACAGCTGGAAAGGCTTCTAACAGTGAGAAATCCAAGATTCTGGAAGCCTAGATAGTCCTTTAATATTTGCTTAGCTGATGGAAGAATAGAAAATCTTTCTATCAGGTCAAACACAAAGCAGATCCAGTGTTTGACATAACCTGATGATACTCCAAAATTAGAAACACTGAGAAGGAAGGAAGGAAAGAAGGAAAGAAGGAAAGAAGGAAAGAAGGAAGGAAGGAAGGAAGGAAGGAAGGAAGGAAGGAAGGAAGGAAGGAAGGAAGGAAGGAAGGAAGGAAGGAAAAGACAGACTCATCTATTTAGAAGACAAATTTCCAAGTCACATATACTTTTAGTAGCTGTGTTCTGATTGTATTCTGCCTTCTGAATGTGAAGGCAGAAGAAAAAGGTTGGAAGCTAAATATTGTGCAAGGGTAGTCTGAACAGTTCATCATTTAGTTAAAAAAATAACAATGTTTCTAGAATTTTCATGGGTGAGAAATATAATTTCCAGAAAACTGAATGATATTTACTTTTTTCTATGTGAAGTGTTAAATTCCAGTTTTATACCACATATATCTTTTCTGAGTATTCATAAAAATTACCCACAAAGAAACTATACTAATGGTGATGCAACCAGCCTCATTTGTTGTGTTCATCACCCTCCTAGAATTACCTATGAAAAATGACAGATCACAGGCTTGATTTTTACCAGATTTAAGTCTACTTCTAACTGCTCTGATGGGTCTGAGGACCCACCAATGGAAATCCAGTAACATCATTAAGACCCTAAGAGTCTCCATTGTGTGTCTTTCTCTCTTTTTGTGGTCAAGGCTTCCCTTGCAAGAGTGTTCTCTTATTGGATGGTTGGTTTGCTAGAAAGGAGCTTTGTTGCTTACAAATAAAGTGCAAGGGCTCCCTCTGGCATCAGGATAGAGAGACAGACACATCCAAAACTGATCTGCACCACCTCAACATAGGCTGGGATGCATCACCATGTGAAAGCGCCACTCTTTTCACTGACTGTTAAGAGTTTACCCAGCCAACTTTGACTGGCAGCTAAGATTAGTTGAGATATACATCACACTTAATGTCTAGGCCACTTGATGTCCAGTTACTGTACAGGAGGTAACACCACCTCAGAGTTCATAGATACATTGCATTTGCTGTAGTTTTTCTCTTGTTTTGCTAATGAGAAAACACATAGAGTATTTCCTAACAGTGGTCAGAGTCCATATTCACCTCTAGAAAATTGTTGTAAAACCTATTCACACAAACAAGAACAAATTAGATTCACTTGTCTCAGAACTTTGTACTTTTCCAGGCAGAAATGACAACCAAAAATCAAATAAATAATATAATTTCCCCAAGTTATTTTTAAAATTATTGTGGATAGCATTTATACTTCTGCCAGCTTTCTTCTCTCTTATGAAACTGAGCTCTGTAGCTAACAGAAAAACATCAAAAAGTTTTGAATTTATTTTCAGTTTAGGTAAGCACACTAAATTTCAATAATCTTTACAAAACTTTACCCAACCCCTTCAAGGCTGGATCCAGATCTCACACTGATTTGACCCTGCATCACTCCTTCTGAATCCAGTAGCACTACTTCTATTTTAGGCTGGAATAAATGAGATCCAGACCCCTGAAGTCTGCAAATGGTGATAGATTCAATTCAAGAACCGCCTGTCTTTCAAGGTTCCAAATACTTCTGATTCCAGCTGGAAACTCCTCAACAGCAACATCTCTCAAGGTATCTCGGCACTTTCAGTGTTGGGTCAGCTTCCAAAAATTCAGGGGCTATAAATATGAGAAACATAAATATGCATTGAAACATTTCAGAACCTCCACAAAGTCTGCATCACATCTGGAAGCTGGGCCATTGTTGCAAGAACCCCTACAGATAAGTCAGAGTGAAAAGAGCTGTTTAAATTCCCAAGTGATTCTCTGTCCCCAATTCTGTTCTTGTACTCAAGTTTCCCTTCACTCTATTGCTAGTGCAAAATGATGTTTCATTTCAAGACACATAGTGACTCAATGACCAGAGTTTAGCTCCTTACTTTCAAAAGTGCTTTTATGCAATGGAGAAATTAAAGGTACTAAAATAAAATCATGTTATATTCTTTAAATCTGTCCACCTGCATTACACTGAGGACCTGATCAGCTCTTCACATAATGTCTGAGAGATGACAGCAAGGAGTTCCCACTGTGCATCAGAGAACTCTGAAGAAGCTCAGTTGTGTTACATTTCTTAGCAAATGTTCACACTTAGATTCCTGTTATTTATGTAAAAGACAGAACATCAACTCTTGATAATCAACCAAATTTTTGCATACATTTCTGTCCAGTCAATTATCTCTAGTAAACAGATAAAGTTTACTGTTGAGCACTATCATTTTCTTCCATTGGCATTTCCAAGGTAAAAGCAGCCTATTATAACTGCAGAAGTAAAATGGAAAAAAACTATGTTTTCACCAAGTTTGTATGAAACTTATGATTAATTAACTCAACTTTCATTGGCTCTCCTTGCATACTTTTTGTTTTTTATGTCTGTGACTGAACTATGAAATCTGGCCCAGACTTTAATGAATCATGCTTGCATGAGAAAGTACTATCTCACCAGTGAAAACCACTTGAATAAATAGCTAATCTCTTTTTTACATATTTTGAAACAATAATTACAGAATTTGCTCCACTGTCTTAAATTGCAAGTCTAAAGCTTCTTCCAAGCCAAGTCATGTTTTGCCTGCCCTTTCATTCCCTGATGGACATTTCTACCTCCTTTTTTTGATTAGTCACTGGAGATCATCTGGATTTCAAACCACAGAGCAGTCAGTAGACTGTCTGTTGTTGGGTTGAAGAGCTCGGAGGTTTTTTGGCTTACCTCAGACACAGGTGCTGAAATCACCTTACTTGGAATTAAAAGAAAATAAAAAAGGTTTCTACCCTTCCAGTTCTAGGAACTTTACTCTCTTGGCCTCTTATTCAAGAGGATGGACAAAGTCCCCAGTTATTTCAAGGACAGTAAAATAGCCTCATTCAAGCACAAAAATTAAGTTGGCATAAAATTGTCACAAATATTCTGTAAAAAGGCCTTTTCCTGTGATTCCTGACACAATTGAGAAACATATTTAAATTTTTATCTTAACTTAAAGGCTCTTATCAAAACAGCTACTTGTTTTGGATGAATAAGAAAGCGAAATTTTTCTTATATTTGTTAAAAAATTCATTTTGCTGCCCCAAACCTTTTTCTGTTTTTCAGCCAAATGAAATAACAGAAAGAGGCCAACTATTTCAGCTGGCATGTTCTGAGTGCTAACTAATTTTCATAAGAGGAGACATCCCAGGCACTGCACTAAATATTTGTGTTTCAAGTATAATTTCAAGCCTTCTACCTAAACCCAAACATCTCCAGATTGAAACTAGACCTCTGTTTTAAATCCTGGATCTTCACACTGTGGAAATTATTTCGCTTCTCAAGGTGGCTTGTGTTGACACCTTAATCAAGCCATCCCCTCCTCTGTCTCAGTTTAGCCATTAACGTTTCCATTTTCCCATTAAGAAAATATAATTGTGAAGTTATCTACCTCTACAGCTATTAATCATTTCTTCATGGCCGATTCTCAATCTTCATTCTTTAGGCCTTCCTGGAGCGCTGTCACTCCTCATCTTTTACGTGAATTATGTTGACTTCTCACTCCCTGCAAGAAACCCAAGTTCCTCAGCATCTTTTGCACAGCTCAGATCCTGCCTATATTTCATCTTGATTCTCATGCTGTAAGCCTCAAGTCACACGCCAGCAATTATCTCATAATATTGCTTCTTTGCCATGTGACTCTGACTTTCTTTTAAGCCCTGTAGAGCTGCCAAACCCTCTGGGAAGCAGAAATAGATCCTACAGTAATCTAGTGTGAGGACACCAGGACACATGGGATAACTGAAAACAACTTTTCTAGGTCTGCAGAGCAATTAGTATTCAAAAGCATTGAAGGCAACATGTTAAAACAAGACACATTATTTCACTGCAAAGAAAGGGCTAATGACTGCAACAAACCTTCTGCCTGTTCCTTCTCCCATTTCAGACACAGGTATCCCTTTCCCTGCTACGATATTTTTCTTGCTCCCTCTGACAGTCTCCGCTTCTTCCAAAACGGAGTTTGCATCCTATTCACAGTGCTAACACAGTTCAGATTTAGTGAATTTCTGTTCCAGCATTTCCAGTCTTTCATTTATCCTGCCTTTCTGATGACATAACCTCATGAATGCTTGAGTAGTTCTACTTCTATAACCAAGAAGCAAAGTCTGCTGTGTGTATTAGTGCTGTTTCATGAGGACTAAGCAAAGGGAACTCAGACCCTCCATGGGTCATTAGTGCTTCTGCAGGCAGGAGACATTAAACGAAAGGAAAAAGAAAGGCAAGGTAAACCTGCACAGTTTTGAGGCTGAGTGGGAAATTTTCTCTCTTTATCTCAAGTTTTGTGCCCATTAGAGGGAGGGCAGGCACAGGCCTTGTGTCACTCCCCTTTAAAAGCAAAAGCAATGTTGCTGCACCTGTGAAAGCTTCACAGTTCAACCATAGGGAAGGGTTTCACATTTATCATTGCTCCAGTTAAGCCCCTCTGATTTTAAAATGTCAATGAGAAGAGCTGCCTGGCTGCTTCGGTAGGTTAAGCTGGCAATGGATGGACAAATAAAAAGTCTCATGCAAATTACGGACCTAAACATAAACAAGAGTCAACAAAGCCTGCTTATACACAGAAAAGTAACATTATAACATAGACTTCCACTTAAGCCATGACTGATAGGAGATGTCAGGTCACCCCCTGTCACAATGGGAAACATCACACGACAACCCAGAACAATATTTCCCAATACTCTGTCAGTAAAACTGCAGTTTGAAAGGCAACAGATCCCAGGCTGCCTTCCTAACCATGAAGAGGGTGGCAATGTACCTGTCTCAGTTCAATAGAAGTGTCTCAATATTTTATGTATCTTACTTAAAAGCCTACCTCAAGGATCTTTTTTTTTTTTTTTAGCTCCCATAGTCGCAGAAAAGGCTCTTAAAGTAAGTTTTATAGGCCCCTACATTTAAAAGATTTCTTTTAATAAAACAAAACCCATGGTTTCAAACAAATACAGGATTTTGACAGCTCTTGAGCACTTCCAGCTGGCAATACTGATGCTACCCTCTCCCTTTTCAGCAGAATCTATCAGCATTGGCTGTAAGCACTCTGTTTGTTTGCAGCTTTGTGACTTTGTTGTGGTTAGGGGTGGGGGAGTAATCCATAGATGTCCTGCTCCTTTCCTCCTACATCACCATCACAGCCACCTAGAGAAACAACTGCTGACAGGCACCTACAGTTTTGGGTACAAGCCAAATAGGTAGCTGCCTTGTACTGAAAACAATAGACTTTGCTGTAGTCTTTGCCTGGGTGTTGTCTTTTCTAAGTGCTGAATTATAACAATTGTAGGAGGGGGTCACAGAAGGTACCTGCTGCTGTATGAACCCATCCTTTGCAACACAGTACTCTAAGGAAGCAATGGTCTGGCACAGAGAGAGGAGGAACAAGGGAGGGTTTTTTCCTTGATCTGCCCTTACTTTCCTAGCAAAAACTTTGAATCTATTGATTTAATGCTTCCCCATCACTTTATTTTCCCACAAAGCTGGCAAGCCTTGAGTCACCTCTTTGAACAGTTTTATATACATTTATATAGCATCTTAATCTATGGGAGAGTAAAAGACTACTGAAAAAAAAAATAACAAGCAAAACTGAACAGATCATCAGTTGGTGGTCCCAGTGAGAGCAACATATTAAGCTTATGATCAAAAGGAAAGAGAATATGTCAAAATTATCTCAGCTGATGTTAGGTTTCTGGAAAACAAGTCTCATTGTTGGCAAAATCAGTAGGAAAGAAGAACAGCAAGTTGGCAAATGCTGAATTTTACATGAAATGAAAAGCAGTACTTGTTCAAAACACCAAGTCTGGTATTTATGTCCAGGAGAAAAATGTTTTGAGAATTTCCCAACAGAGCATTAGGAAGATTGGATTAAAAAATAACCATTTTCTTCACACAAACAAGCAAACAAACTTCATTGCTTTATTTCATTTACCAGAACCCCCCCAAATTCTGGTGGATTTTAGGGCACATTCATGACCACAGGCATAATATTCTTCAGCTTGCAGTACCAAATAAGTCCAGGATGTATGAATGTTTTATGTTTTGCCATCAGCAGCTAACTACTTTTTAATTTAAATACTAACCTACCAATAATAATAAAAAGAAAATAGAATGAAAGAAAAAATTATCCTAGTGCATATTCTATGAAGTTTGGTGAATTAGCTTGCCGTTGTCAAAAAATAAAAATTTCAGTGGCAAAATGTTTCTTGGTAATAAATCCATACAAAAACCTATAAAAATACCAGCTGTTCCTGACAAAACCTTGAAGCAAAATTAACACTTGTGTACAATTTTAGCAGCTGCAACCTCTAGGCAGTAACTGAGTTGATGACCAAAAATAGTTATTATGTACATTTCATATTAGCTAAAACAGGGAGGCTTCTGGCAATATATTTGCAGTCTGAATGGAAAGTAAGATGGCACACAAAGGTCAGCTCTTCAGAAGACATGAATCACAGATTCACAGAATGTTTGAGGTCGGAATGCACCTCTGGAAGTCATCTGCTCCAACCCCAGTGCTCAAGTAGGGCCACCTAGAGTCAGTTGCCCCGGACCATGTCTAGACAGTTTTTTAATATCTCTAAGTATGGAGACTCCACAACATTCCTGGACAACCTATTCCAGTGTTCCATCACCCTCAGTGTTAAAAAGCATCTCCTGATGTCCAGAGAGAATCTTCCATGTTTCAGTCTCTGCATGTCCTCTCTGCTCCTGTCACTGGACACTACTGAAAAGAGGTCATACAAGAGGTGCACCTGCCCCTTTATCATCCTTGCAGTGTTTTGTTGAACTCTCCAGAATGCCCACGTCTCTTTTGTACTGGGAATCCCAGAACTGGACCCAGTACTCCAGGTGTGGCCTCACTACTGATAAGTAGAGGAGAAGGATCCCCTCCCTTGACCTGCTGGCAGTACATTGTTTACTGCAGCCAAGGATACCATTTGTCTTCTTTGCTGCAAGGGCACGCTGCTGGCTCATGTTCAGTCTGTTGTCCACCAGAACCCCAAGACCACCTAGCTCCTCATCAGTACCCCTAGGTCCCTTTCTGAGAAGCTGCTTTCCAGCTAGGTGGCTTCCCACATACACTGGTGCGTGGGGTTGTTCTTCCCCAGGAAAAGTCAGTCTGCAGGCAATACTGGCATGAATTCAATAGAAATACCATTTAGCCAGAGAGTCTTGATTAAAGTGCTGCTCTGATAGCATTGCATTCTTTAAGAAATGTATTAGGGGACAATGAGACATGCTGCTGAGGCTCTGCTAGTTACTGCTGCAGAAAAATATTACAGATAGAGAAAGAGAAACTTGTATTTTACACTAAGTTTACCCGTTTCTACATCTGAAAGGAAGGGAGGCAAGTAAGCACCCTAGAAGTTAGCCATTGAATGACCTGGGACTGAGTGTAGAAACAGAAGTGTCACTTTTCAGCAATCTCTATTTCCAAATCAGCACCTACATTCAGAATAAGGTACACTGTGCTTGTGTCCATCCCAGAGCTCAGGCAAAATCTGCTTTCACAGTAGGTTCCTATAATGAAGAGTTCTCATCTACATACACTTTTGGCTGCGCTGGAGCACTGGTAATAATGACAAGTAGCAAGAGATGGATTTATCAGTTAATCTAGGGTCTTTTCTAAATTAATCACAAATTTCAGCTGAAGTTCCCATCTAGAGCCATACTTAAATTTCTTTCCATGGGAAACTGAATTCTAATTATGTGTATACTTTTGGAAGATACTGATTTTTCCTTCTCTTCTTCCTGCTCAACAAATGACCTGGGGACATGACAAGTCTGTCTTGGAAAACACAGTAATCAGCTGAATGGGTTAGCTTTTCACATAAATTCTGAACTGCCATTCCTTTCACTCAGAGAAGCACCCAGAAAGCAGGAATCAGTGAGTTAACCTGATTGCAAAGGACTACATTATCAATTGTCTCATTTAATCTAGAGGGAATCAATCAGTACTGCTTCCCTCAAGCTTTCTTGTCAACATTTCTCACTCCCATCAGTTTCATTTTATCCCTCTCTTGTACTCCATTCAGTTACGGAGTACTAGATCCTCACATTTATTTAGATTCTCAGTTTCCTGGGAAAACAAGTGGCAAGCTGGTACTTAATATCCTTGAAGGGCTGGCTCTTAAGGTCTGAATTTGCTAACAAAGAAGATAAATGTAAGCAAGCATCCCAATGGAAACCAGCAAATATTTGGTGGCAAACAAAAGAAATATTATCTTTTACTAAGATTTCTCCTCTTAGTCAACTGATACTGAACGTTTATTTTTCAATTCACAATAGCTAAACAAGCAAAACCAAATACCCTTCTTTATCATAATGAATTCAGCTATCCAAGCATCCATTTACAGACAGATAGCTTTAGGGAGGAAAAAGCTCTAAAACACTTTCAAAAGCCTCACAAAAGACAATGCCCCTGGTGCAAAACAGCTTAGTTATTTTTCTTAGGTTTTTTAATATACAGCACATAAAGCAATTGTTGCCTCAATTTTACTGGAACTCTTCTAGAAAACATTAAACAAATAAAGCAGTTCTATTGTTCAGATTCTATAATAACAACTTACTGAAACAGCAGTGAAAGGGAACATGGCCTTTCTGCCTGACCTGCTAAAGCCTTCTCAAAACCATAAACAAGGAAGGAAGGATGAAAAGGTGAGTTTATGAACCACTTTTAATGCAAATGTACATTGTTTTGTGATATGCAAGTTGTCAGCATTCCACAACAAAATGTCATCAACAAATTTCATAACACAAACCAGCCACACTTACTTGGAAGTTTTAATTCTAACATGAAGACCAAAGAGACCAGTACCCAATGAATTTGCTAGCAAGGAATAGGCTTAACTGAAAGTCCTGCAAACTGATAACAAAAGCCTTACAGATGGCTTCTAAAATTACTTTAGGGAGATGCTCTTACTTAAGTAGATGCTCATGAAATCCACTATCAAATACTATCCATCTAGGAATGTGGCCTTTGTTTGAATGGTAACAATATTACAGAGGAAGTCCCCACTCCCTGCTCTGCTTCTTCATGTTTTACTTGATCTAACAAATGCTAGGGCAGTTACTTCTGCAAAATTATACACCACCTATCAATCAATACCAGTAGTGAAATATTATATACCAAAACTGACAGTAATTTTATCAATTTGTTTCTGGGCTTTGCAGGCATGCCACATTCACCTGACTGTAGAGCTGGGAGAGAAAAATATATATTTAATCACCCCACAAAATGATTCACGGGAGATAACCACAAATAAAAAAACATCTTACACCTACAGCATTTGAGATAAGAAATGCCAAGATGGTTGTAATGCATTTAGTGTTCCAAAGGTTACTGGAATAGCAAAAGCCATGCATGAATAAAGAGGGAAACATGCTACAGGGAAAAGCAATAGGTTCTTTTTGTCCTTATGCCAGTGCAATCTAATCAGGAGTCTGTGCTACTTTTGCACATTTTAGAGAACATCACCAGAGAATTTAGGTTGTAAGAGGTCTGCATAGCACAGGAAAGAAATTAAATAGAAGCTGCTATCATACTCATGGCTAAATAAATTACTTCTCTGTCAGGCTTGACAAAGTGATAGTATAAATAACTTCCAAGGATAATTTGCTAACACTTGGCTAGTTGGCTTGATTCAGCAATTGGCACTGATAACCCCGTCTGATTCTCAGAAGAGCAATGACATGGTTTAATTCTTAATTCCCATTGCAGAAAATTGCCACCTATTGTGAGAACCAATGATTTACCATGGTAACATATATCATCAACTTACACATTGCAGAGTCTCTCAGTGGCTATCTGTATCATTGTCTCAGAATGTGTAGACCTGCATAAAATACAGTGGAGGAAATGGAGCCACAATGTCAGCCCAAAACATCCCAAAGAAAGCAAAAACACAAAATTAATCTTCTTTATAAATCCTAATTATAAGCCTCCAAGGACTTACAGATAGCCTGATGTTGGGATTTAACTAAAATCTATTATACGGACAGACCCCTGCTGGTTGCCCTCTTACTTCTCCTTATGTGCAGTAAAACAGCAACTCAGTCATGGAAAAAAAGTCCTTCTGCATTGTGAAAGCATGAAGATTACTACTGCTACAACTTTGATAACCATTTGCTTGTTGAAAGGAGGTAGTTATCATGCAGAACCAGCTCCAAGTACTTTGTGCACTTATTGGCATGTGTTTGATTTCTGCCCTACTATCCCTAGTCATCTGTCATTCTCTCAGTTTTGAAATCTAAATCTTCCCCAGCTGCTGTTGTGGCTGCTTTATCTAGCATGGCAAACAACAGAGAGTGATAAATAGCACCCTGATGGCCAGGCATGCCCCATGGAGAAGAAAGACTCAGACAAAGGGAATCAGACTTACTTAGTGCCCTTCTTGTTGACAGCTGTCAATTCAAAAGCCTCATGTTCATATTCTTTGCTGGTTACCTCACAGCAACCCTTCCATGACTACATGCTAGCTGAATCACACCCTCTCAAAGGTACCCAACAGCAGCAGCTATAAATATTTCTATCAATACAGAATTTTCCTGGAAAAAATAGTTTATATTATTTAAGAACTGCAAACAGAATGCAAAAAATCAGCCACCTGTTGTCCAATAGCCATTTTTGATTACTATTTACTATGAAGAGAGGTTCTAAAAGCAGAGGAACAGAGGCACAAGCCAAGCAGGAGAACCATTTTGTAGCATCCTCTGCAAGGTTTAAGGCCTCAACCACTTAAATATCACAAAGACTTTGAAATAGTGAGGGACAATAGATCTGGTGACTCAGTCTAAACAGTCATGTCAGTACTCTCTCCATCCTGACTAACTGATGCAACACTACAAAAAAGGGAGGCAGGGATGACCTTCAAACAGCATTGCTAAAATCCTCAAAGCTCCAATTCATGCATAGTCCTTATTGTTGAATCTCATTTAGGGGATAAAACAGCTTGAATTTCATTTCTCAAATTAAAAAAAAAAAATCAGTCTTATGTAAAGAAGATATTTAGAACAGAGCAAAAGTTTTCACGGGCAGCAAGAAGCTGCATCATATTCTCCTTTTAGACTTTTTCTGTTTTCCTTCTCCTATTGCTACAGGGCTCTGAGGGGGTGATCCCTAAGTTTTTTCAAGAATAAGTTGTCAGTACTCTCATGAACAAGGAAGGAAAAAAATAACTATACAATTTCTGTATGTATACGTGTGTGTATCTACAAATAAATATGTATATATTAGTAAAACCCTTACCGAAGGAATAGGTTATACCTCATATGTTATTCACCCCATGAAAAAACAGTGGAAGAATGAAAAATAACAGATGCTAGATACTCAGCCTCTAAGATGATGAAGGTAGTGAAAAGTCTGTGTGGAATAAAATATCATAGCATAGCAGAAGTCTGTGACATGGTATGAAAAGCAACTATCTAGGAAAACAACCAGATCTTGATGAAATAGATGGTAGATCTGCTACTGATGCTAATCTTAACCCATAATTGGTGTAAAATTTAAGAATATTATTTTTATAATTGCCAAAAGCATATTGGATGTTTCCAGGGCAAATAGAAAGATATGGGCCATGATCTGAATGGTTTTCAGAGACTTGGCATGACAAGCGAAGATCACCAATGGGATCGAGGGGATAAAATGAAGAATATTAATGGAGTATTGTTGCTGGGGTGGGAGGCATTGCAAAAGACAAGCAATACAATTTTTTAGATTTCCACAGACACATTAGCTTTGCTGTGTTACACAGCATGTGTATACTACATAAACTGCATGCTAGCATCTACATTCCTAAAGAAAAAAGAAACCCAGATGCAGTTTTTGCCTAATGCAGCAAAACAAAGGCACTTTTGAACTCAATGAAACTTAGATTTATAACCTCTTGTAGCAATGCATACAGTGGCATTCCATACAAAGAGACATGAGAAACTAGATCTGGTAGCAGAACTTAATTTGCAAACAAAACTTAGTGGAAATCTAAATAAAAATTACATTGATAGGCTGAATACTGTTTTTTAAGGGTCCTCAAATTCATTCTTGAACCCACCACAGCCATTGACACAGTCTTCTTTTGGGTTTTTTTAGGTTTCTACATTACGTGAAATTCTCTAGAAACATCTTCATGCACAAAAAAAGTGGTAGATAAACACTTCAGCAGAAGACAGACTTGCTATCAGAGGAGAGTACTGAGCCATTATCTGCCAACCTGGCCAAAACAAAAAACAGCTGTGGCAGATTGCAACCCCCTCCCTCCTTCAGTATGGCACATCTCCCTCTTCCTCTGCTACTTGAGGCTAACAGCTTCTTTAGTTTGGCCCAGAGCACCCTGGCTCCTGGGACATTAGAAGAAGGGAGTGCCAAGGCACACTGAGCTGCGCCCAGTGTGGGGGATGTTTGGAGGCTTCAGGGGCACCCACAGACAGTGTGGGGGGTGCAGAGAAGCTTCTAGGGTGCCTACAGTCAGATCTGATCAGATAAAAATGGGACTCTCATCGAGACCCAGCCCTATTTTGTGTGGGGGTCTCTCGGAGTACGAGCTTAGCCACTGCCGCCAGGAGAGCCCCCTCCCTGGGATGGAGACTCCGCTTGCCTCGCCGCCACGGGTGTAAGTAAACTTCTCGCAGGATTGCGAGTATATTTATACTTTCCGTGCACATTTGCACGTATAACTTTCCGCGCTCCATATGAGCGCGTGTAAAATTAATCCTCGCAGAATCGCGGGTGTATTTTCTTTCCGTGCACATTTGCACAAGTATTTTATTCCTCGCACAATCGCGAGTGGCCGCCGAGAGCCCCTCGCACAATCGCGAGTGTATTTTCCTCCCGTGCTTCCACATAAGCACGTGTAGGATTCCGTGCACATTTGCACGTGTAAAATAACTCTCGCAGGACTGCGTGCGTATTATAAATTTACTCTCGCGGAATCGCGAGTGCACACTTTCCGTACTCACTACGAGTACGTGTATGTCTTTAAAAATAATCCCGCACCGTGTTCAGACAAGTGTGTATTCCTCCGGGACTCAGGGACGGCTCCGGCATTGTTTTGGTGAAGCCACATGCATGCACATTGTGGACCGCCTGTTGGTTATATCAATGGCCGCCCCTCTCAATAATTTCCTCCACTGATATCCGAACCTGTATTTAAGTCACTTCTGGAGTGCTAAAACCCTGTTCCTCGCCGGTCTAATAAAAGTTGTTTTTGGACCTTGTTGTCCCTTAAATTGACCTGTGGGTTGCCTCCGTGACAACAGCTTAAATGAAGTGAAGGACCTCAATTACCAGCCCCTGAGTGCTGGCTACTGGATGTAACTTTAAATGAGCATGGCGCAGGGACACCTACAAACTAGCAGACATAGAACCTAAGTCTATTGTTTAGATCATCTATAATGCCAATGGCATGAGTGGATTTAAACTTTAATAATGTCTTTGTGAAAACTGTAACAACATGACATCCTGCACAAATTGCTTCAGACAAACAGCAGTCATTAATATTTCAGAAATCAAGAGAAGAGTAAGACTATTACAAGGACAAAGCTACAAAATAATGAGGTTATTAAAGAAAAGCTGCAATTACAGAGATAAACAAAGTACAGCTGACTGAAAAGAGTTCAATAGCTAATACAAAGGCATTAGCAGAAATTCTGGTATAATCTGGCTATAAAAGCTGGTTAAGAAAATTACAAGAGTATTTGAATATCTTAAATTCCACCTAAAGGAGATTATTGCTATGCTATTGTACTTAGAGAAGGAACTGGCTTTTCAAATAAGCCCACAGAAACCTATTTCACAACAGGTAAACAGAATTATGTGATAGTCTTTCAAGCTATGAGCATATAAAATTCTATAAGCAAAATATGACGATGAGAGGGAGAAGACAGGATTGAGAACAAAGGAAAAAAAAGCCAACTTTGATCTCTGCCACAGGAAATAATAAGCAGATTCAGGTGCAGTACAAAACAACAGAACTGCAATTAGCATAAGTAAGTAACCATTTCTTGCCAGCTCTCTCCTTTTATCTCATTTTATTCAGAGTCTCCAGTTCACCTGACCTCTATTTTCTTTAAATGCACTTAAATTCAAAACTCACTCCCTTACAAATTTCCCCCAAACAATAATAACAATAGCAAATAATTGTAATAATCACACTGTCAGTAGCAAGTACCTGGCCAAGATAACAGCTCAGTAAATTCTTCGGGTTTTTATTTAACATCCTAAATGGAAAGTGGGCAGAAAAAACGTGGAGCACAACTTGATTATTTACTGCTTGAGGTATCTATAGCAAAACAAAGCAACAGAAATCGGCAGGACATGAGTACTGTCCACAAAATGATGTGAGCCGGTGGTGGACAACAGAGCACATGATTTAGCCACTCATCTTGTTCTCCTGAAAACCCAGTTTGTATTTCTTCCCTTCCCTGAAAGAATTTAATCCACGTCATCAAGCATGGGGGAGGGGCAGCTCCCAATGTCTCCTGCTGAGTATGTTCTACCTTTGGACAAGGCACTTAAATATTCACTGAACCATAAAAAGGAATGACATTAAAATCTAGTGGCTGCAGCAATGAAGTACACTCTTGTTCCCAGTCCCTGCCCCATGAATAAGAAGCACATTGCGAAGCAGAACCTCATCATCAGGCAGTACCAAGAGCTGCCCATCCATCAGCGTGCTGCAAGACCATGCTTAGGATGTGGTCTGGAGCAGCAACTGCAATGGTGAAATAAAACTGAGATATCTTACTTCTCTATAAAGTCACCCAGCTATAGCATATCTCATCAGATGAATGAATATTTAAATATCTGATATAAAGCAAGACAGCACCAATACAAAGTAATTGCACCCACTCCTTCAGTCACACATAGACTGTCTCATAATGTTTGGAAATTTTTCATGGAGAGAAGGATTCAAACCCCTAATCTACTAGGAAGAAAAGGGGAGCACCACTAGATGGAAATCTTTGCTACAATCAAAACAAATTCAAGAATAATTTCAAGCAATTAAACTACTCAGAGCCAGTTAGCTCCATTCTAATCTAAAGTTGCAGTACAATTTCTGTTATTCATGGACCTCATACAAAAGAAACTATTTAAGTATAGAATAAAAATAATTATCAATTAACTTGAATTTCAAAATTGTGAAAAATCATTCAGTAATAATTCAAACTGATGGTGGATTTTACGTAAATCTAACTGCTAAAATAAGAGTTTTATTATGTTCTTGATAGGAGTTGCTTTATTTTACAAAAAAAAAAATGAAATAAAATGTGCCACACAGCTTCCAACACATTTTGTTCAAAACTTACTCATACACTTAAAAAATGTTTTTAAAAACCGAGCATGTTAAGCAGTTGAAGGACAAGTCTTTTATCAGCTTTGCTCCTTTTCCTTGTTCTAGAAGCAGAAAGGGATCATCTATTCTGCAATAGTTAAAGCCACAATTGTCTTTTCTGCCCCAACCTCCTTTCTTCTGGTTCTGTTCTAATCTTTCCCATTCCTGGACTTTTTCATCTCTCATTCTCTTCTCCTCCATCTACTTTTTCATTATTATCACTCCCTTGTTCTTTTAATAGAGTTTGTTACTTAAATAGCCCTGAATCTTTCCTGAGTGAACTCGAGGGAAGAGGGAGGACAGGGGAGGGGGAGAAAGGAAGAAATACCACAGCAGCCACAAGGCTTTGAACTGAATTATGCATTTTATCCTCTATTCAGTCAAACTTTTAAGCCCAAATAATTGCCCATCTCACTGTTAGGCAAATATGCTGATTTTTCCTCAGCGAGTATAAGCTTTTCAGCCTTGCTTGTACTAGTAGGTATTACTTTATCCTGATAGGTATGTAGTTTACACTTTGCAGTGGTCTATTTTATTGCTAGACATGGCAAGAAATGGCCTCAAACTACTGCTGCAAACTTATTATCAACTATATGCTTCTTAAGCTGAATTTGAACAAAATAAACAGTTGTGACAGCAGCATCCCTAATTTAATTGTCACACACTCACTGAGGTTTCTGAATTCCACCACACTGACAAGATCCCATGCCACATACTTTTTCAAAGGAGTCATCCAAAGTTGGATCAGAGGCAAAAGCTCTGAACTAGCATAATGACTTTCATTATCTCTCAGTTGACAACAGAAAATATCCAAAAAAAGGATCTGAAATAAGCTATATATATAGAAAGTTAGTGAAAATGAGATGGGAAATTTTTACAATATTTACATTAGAATTACATACCTTACAACAGCTATGCTAGAAATGGATATGAAACCTAAGAAACTAACTAATAAAGGATAAGCCTTAAAAATATAGAATTTATTAAACTGAGATCAGAGTTAATCTGAAGGAATACAAGTGAACAGTCACTGATGAAGGGGAGGTGACGGTGTTCGTGTTAGTCACATTTACTTACATGTGTGATCTGTATGGCCCTTACAGATAAACACTGAACACTCCATTTGTAAAAAGTTTTAGGATAGCATTCTGTACATTAAAACATAAAAAATAAAAGGACAAATGAAGACGAAAACATTATGCTGAAGTAGTCTTCTTACTAGCTACACACACAAAGTTTCTAGCTAAAAAAAAAAAAGCATTGCCTGGTCTCCTTAAAAATCTAAAGTACTTTTAAGGAGCCTTGCCCTCTCTCTGAACATAAGTAATATCTTGCTTCTCCCTGGTCACCTACAGTAACAGAACCTGCAGGGATAATGCATCTTTGTGTCTCCCATGGCAAACGTGAATTACATTAGCGACTCGGTTTAAAAATATTAAAGAAAATAACAGACATACACATGTAGGGACACATGTGTATATAAGTATAGGCATATATGTAAATGTACAGAAAAACAGAGAAGTCTTGTTTCCTTGGAAAGCTAGGCAATGTTCCATGTTCAGCAATTTCAGAACGAGAAATCTTCTTAATGTGTTGCACTGATCTTGCACTTGGAAAGTGGATTTTGGGGGCAGGGGTACTAGGCTTTCAGGAGTGCATTTCCCAGACTATATTTCCCTCTATTCCAAATAAAGAGTCACCTAATTATTTCAGTATTTAGTTTTGTAATGTCCACAGTATATGAAGACCCTTTTCTGTCTGCCATCCGTATTCTCTTAACAACATCATGTGCAAATTATGTAAACTCCAAGCACAGCCTACAATCATACCCAAGGCCATTTTCATCTTCTAAAGCGAACTTAAAAATTAAATTCAACATTCTCCTATTTTAATATTCTGTTCACTGACACTGATTAATTTATTTTCTTTGAAGACTTGAGAAAGCACACTTGTAATTGAGGAGTGTAATAAATATCTCTGTAATGCTGAGATTATACCCTGTTCTGAGGTTTTAGCTATTTCACAGTAACACCCTTCCAGATGTTATTAAAGGTGTTATTAAAAATGTTAGCTGATGCATACTAGCTGCATCTTTAAGATACATATTGCCTTCTAGAAATATAGGGGAAAAGTCCATAAGTTATAACATTTATCATTTCTACTCTGTACAGTATTTGTATTTCAATCTATTCTAGCATAAATAAACTTTGTGTATAAAGAACAACATTTGGTTTGCATTTGGTCCAAATATTGTCTTATTATTTTTTCACCTACTTTTAACAGAAATAATATCATTTTTCTTTTTGTTCTGAAAAGACTACCTGATGCTATCAATGTTTACTTTAACAGAATATTCCATTAATCATTCATAATAAAGCCAAGGAAATTACAGAACTTTGAAGTATAAAATGGAAGTCTTGCAACAGCGTGTACTGAATGTTAAGATATCAGTCAAGTACATATTCGTACTAACTCATAGAAAATAAGTGAAGGAAGTGGATTATTTTCTGGTATAGACAAACTGTGGATTGGTGTTATGCCAGCCACTTTAGAGTTTTAGCACATTTTTCCCCCATCTACTCTACCTAGCTCTGTTTCACTGAATCAACCTCTTAAGAAACGTTAGATTAAAATTTAGTGAGGAAAGTAAATAAATTTGTATAGTGTTTACCCAGCAATATATTCACCTATATATTATGAGACATTATAATTATTGAATGCGAGCAACGAAGAACTTCCAGAAGATGCCAAGGAAACTTACAATGATAAAGTCATCTTAGACAAGGATAATAAAAATATAGTTAGCATAAACAGACTTAGTTCCTTAGTGATACAGGATAAAACACAAGAAGAAAATTGTAAATAATGATTGCAAGACTACAGTCAGTCATTATTTGTAGACAATGCAGAGGAATTAGCAGTGAGATCACTGAAAAATCACAGTGATAGCATTAGAGGTCATTAGGGCCTTCTATCATACTGCATGCATTTTTGAAATGTCATATACAAACTTAAGTGAGATGCATTGGAGTTCAACCTTAATTTTACATAGACCATTTCTCAAGCCATATTTAAGCAACTTTGTTAATGGCGACAGTAAAATGCTCTTAGGCCTGTATAATTAAAGGTATATTTCTCTGTCTCATTACACCCCTGAAGCTGTTGGCTCCAGCTTCAGACATTGTGTACATTTTGGTCGGATACGGCAAGATACTTTAGAATATTCTTAGGTTGAGATTTGTGGGTAGGAGGCTAAGTAGCTAAAAGTTAGAAGGAAAAGACTAAAAATATTAGTTCATTTAAAAGACCCCTGATAGCCTTTAAAATAACATCCAATCTGCTTAACTATTTTTTATAGTGAGAACGTTAATTAGCTTTCTCTGAGCATGTAAATAAAAGCTGTGCACAAACACCTCACAGGTTTTCTTTCTGTGCTGTCATGCTGTTTTCACCTATTCCTGATTGCTATCTAGAAACCCTCCAAATACAAACTCAGTCTTTTAAAAACATTTTTTTTCCTCTTTATGCTTTGCTTTATAAATGCAGAAATAGAAAACAAAGATGGTAAAACTAAGATAAAAATAATTCACTGGAGATAAAATGCCCCCCTCATCTCCAGACAAGTATTGGTTTTACTTTTAAAAGAGCTAAGGTTGGTTAAAGATTTGACACAATCCCATTTTAAATTCTGAAAAGCAAGTTATAGAAATCGTAGGATTAATCTTGGGCCTAAGAACTTAGCACTTGCACATATTTCAATAATGGCTTCAACTTGTTTCTTTTCAAGGATCTCCCTTGTTGAATATCTGCTGAGGGTTGCAAAACATCTGCCTACAGCTCCATTACAAAAACTAAATTACTGTTGAAGCAACACTAGAAGACACTACTTTTTGGTACAGCTGCACATGTAACACAAAATAAGAAGTCACTATTAAGGCCGATGCTGTTTCTAGAGGTTCCTTTGGTATTTGGGGGTTCTTTTGACCTAATTCATAAACCTCTTTCTAAACATAGTTGAGATTAACATAGTGATGTTTTAATAATTTGATGGTTGTTTTACTATATCTTTAATTCTTTTATAGAAAATAGTCAATAGTATCAGGAAGGCAAACTACATTACTCATCCAGCTGTTTGGTAGTTTAAGAAAATAAAACTTCAAAGCAGTCACAGAACTCTGCTTAATGCAAACATTTTTATTTATGCTTAAAAACAATAAAGTTTACTAGAAAATACTTACACAACTCAATCCTGATTCATAAACTGTTAATGTAAATCTGAAATAGGTATACTCTATCCTACATAAAATACTAAAGTTTAAAAGCTCACCTTAAGTGAAAAAGGAATTTTATCATCAAATACTGCATTACTAGATTCTGGACCTCATTGCTAACATCCAAACTAGTGGACCATGAAGCCAAACAGAATTTCAGGGCTGACATACACTGGATTATGCTCAGCCCACTGAAACTGCAGAAACACATGGGCTTAACGTTGTTCCATGCCTATAAATCTTTCAGCTGAGAGTTTTTCCAATGCTTTGTAAGTATATAGTCACATATTCTTCAGACTTCTCCTACCACCAGAACTTTGGGTTTTCTTAAGCATTGCTTGAGTTCGGAAAGAAATTGGGCCCCACAGACCTCCATTTTCTCCATTTTCTTTCCCCAGAATTTATTTTCTTTTGATACCATGCAGCCTAACATCTTAGTAGTTGTAAAAGCCTTTATATCTCTTTCATTCACATAACTAGTATTTAAATGGGAGGCATTTCTCTCAATTTTCTCCAAAGCTGCTAAAATCTGACAGTCCTCTTGTCTCTCCTAAAGGAATTCAAAACCCACTAGACAAATTCTCACTGGAGATATACTGAGTCCAAATGAAAGATTGTTTCCTCCGCAACAAATCACTCTGGCCGCAGCTAAATAGCAATATGTTTTTTTAATCTTTAACACTGTCCTCACCATTCAGATGCACTATACAGTAAAAAAGTTGCAATATTGTTGGAAGCAAAGATTTTGCTTGTTTATTTATGAACTAGAAGAAAATACCACTTTGCCAACATAGTAGGTCAAACTTTGCCCAGGCTTACACCTGATGCAAGCATTTGACTGAGATATTGCACACAACATGCAACTATCTCCCATCTTTGCTTCTGAATTCTGATTGATTCACAACACACCGCTCGGTCTCCCTTCATCATCCTACATTTCTGATATTTCAAAGTGGTTTGGCCTTAGCCAAGTATAATCCTTTGGATCTGATAAGCCAGGCAGCAGAAGTCCCCAGCCCACCCCTGCTCTGTGACTAAGAGATCCTGAATCACTGCTGGGATTGCTGACAGCAGCCACACCAGAAAGCCCGAACCGCTGCACTGGAAGAGTGAGCTGCCTAGTAATAAAAATAACATTTGTTTTCTTTCTCTTGTGACAGCTGCCAGCGTATAAATCTAAGTATTTTACACTTCTTTTTTTCAACTAAATTAAGCCAGACAGGTGCCTCATACAACATGGGAACTGCGGAACAAATCCAGACAAACAACAGTAAAAGCTAGTTTTTCAAAAGGTACAATACAAAGACACACACACACAAAAAAAAAAAAAAAAAAAAAAAAAAAAAAGTATGCTGTAACAGTGAATTCTCCAGAGGCACTCCCTACCCTGTACCCTGGTTCCACATTAGATGGCAGACTCAGTAACTACTGAATTGCAAAATACCTTTTTTTTTCCTTAGTTTTCTTGGTTTTACAAGGCAATCCATGACAACCATCACATTAATCTGTAATGAAAAATACATATCTTGTGGGTGATAATGGTATTACCCAAGTCTCAGAGTTTTAGGATAAATTATTTCTCTCCATTCTAAAGCTCTGTGACACTGACACAGCTTTGTTAATAGGACCTTAAATTTCACTGTCCTTAAGAAAGAAATGCATCTAGCTACTTCCAGCTGAACAATAAATTTCAAACCATCTTGCAAATTATTATGAGTAACAGTAATCTTAAGAACAGCAAGGTAAATGTTTCAGAATTATTTATGAAGCGCATGACTGCTTCCTTACCTGAAATCCAATGTGTCAGTCAGTGCACAAGGAAGAGTAAACCTTGAAAGTCTTTCAGCAGCTAAAAATCCATTTATAAAAGATACTCAGGATGCTCATGCTCACCACCCATGTAACAAACCTCTGACCCTACCGTTAACGTATTTCTTCTTTAATTTTTCTCTGCTGCCTTGCACCACACATTAGTCATCTGCATCAGAGAAAAATAAGTGCAAACAATCGTTATGAACAGTTCTGCTACACCTATTTTGTACAAGCATAAGTGGCTATACAAAGCATCGAAGCCTTGGAGAAGGAAGAACTTCTTACTCCTCCTCCTCTCCTCTCCTCTCCTCTCCTCTCCTCTCCTCTCCTCTCCTCTCCTCTCCTCTCCTCTCCTCTCCTGTCCTCTCCCCTTTCTTTTCCCCTTCCCTTTCCTTCCCCCTTTCCCCTTTCCTTCCCCCTTTCCCCTTTCCTTTTGCCTTTGCCCTTTCCTTTCGTCTTTCCCTTTCTTTTTGCCTTTCCCTTTTCCTTTGCCCTTTCCTTTCCTTTTGCCTTTCCCCTTTCCTTTTGCCTTTCCCCTTTCCTTTTGCCTTTCCCCTTTCCTTTTCTTTCCCCTTTCCTTTCCTTTCCTTTCCTTTCCTTTCCTTTCCTTTCCTTTCCTTTCCTTTCCTTTCCTTTCCTTTCCTTTCTTTCATCTTTCCTTTCACCTTTCCTTTTCCTTTTCCTTTTCCTTTTCCTTTCCCCTTTCCTTTCACTTTTCCCCTTTCAGCTTTCCCCTTCCCTTTTCCCTTCCCTTTCCCCTTCCCTTCCCTTCCCTTCCTCCTCTCATCATGTCATATGAGAGGCACAGACTGATTTTTGTTTGATTTTTCATTTCTCAGAAATGAATTCCCACAGCAGAAAGAACTTCTTAATAAAGAAGCAATGCAAGGTATCTCGGCAAGCCAGGCCAGCCTAAGGACTAAGGTTTCCCATAAAAATTAGTACCTGACCATCTTGATAAATCTTTCATCTGACAAGTTCCTATCCTGAGGCACTGGGAGCCTAAAAATACCCCAACTCTTGTTTGAAATGATGAATTACTACAGGGAATGTAGGCAGTTGTTTAAATGTGAACTGCCATAAGAGTTGTTTAACTTTTGCTTAATCTCTGAATTGCCCTTGGAACCTCAAAAAAGATTCAGAGCAGAATTTTGAGACTTATCCAGTTAAAGGGTCTTTATAGATTTCAGCCCAGTCATTCTGAGGGTAGAAATGAAAAAAAAAAGCTTATAAAATTTTGGCCTCTGTTCAGCATTCACCAGATCTACTGTGAAAACAACCACCAGCAAAGTCAGTTATTCATTGACAAAGTAGCGGCTCCAGTTTGCAGCCAGGAGGTTGGTGAGGTAAGAGGCAAGCAGAAGGTCAGATGTGCCTGTGTTTCTGCCTGCTGCTGGAAGAGAGCACATAATGGTGTGACAGAACAAAAAGAAGCTACAGACAAGGATTGCTTACTGCTTGTGCTGCCTGGAGGAAGGAGGGCCTGCTCTGGGAAGACAGACCCAAGAGGAAGTCTGAAGAGATGGAACATGGAAAGGGACCAAGGCATTTGTTTAAATCACGTTCATAAGCCTCCAGGCAGCAGCAAAGATGCCAGGACTTTTTCCAGCATCCAACTATAAATCAGTGCCTGGCAGCCTACAGGCAAAAAATATGCCACAAAGGGATGCCATCAACACAGAACCGGGAGATCTCAAAGAGAAAGGCGGTATCTGGCATATAGGTAACCGTTCTGCTGTAAAAGATGGGCTACTTATGCACACTCTCCTGACCCGGAGCTTTGCGGGGATTTCATTCATCTGGGAAAAGCTGTCTTTTAATCTTTACTTCCATGCCCTGAAGGTTACTGGAACTGGGTTCTGTTGAACTGCCTAAAAAAATCCTCTTTGCAGGGAAACCCTTAGCTCTAACCAAGGAATGCTCGGATTTAGGGGCAGATGAATTAAACCCTTCCAACCTAAATTTTAACTGCTTCCTGCAGGTCGGGAGGGGGGGTTGGGGGCAGCCTGCCATAGAGGTAGGCCACAGGCCACTCTCTAGAGAGAAAACATTTTTTCATGAGACTGCAAAGGAAATAGCATGATAATAATAACCAAGAGCCACACATGATGACCCTCAGTCTAGATACAAGGAAAAATCGCTTCCACAATCCTCAGAAAGTCATGAAACAAACACGAAAAGAAATGAGCTCATTTGAACCAGAATTATCCACTAGCTGGAACATTTCTTCAGCTTCCCCAACCTGAACTCCCATGCCAGAACAGATCTAGGATCTGTCACCATATGCTGATAGTATTCATTTACTTTTGCATTATTTCTTCTTTCTACTGACAAAGATGCCACTGCAATTTGGAGAACTCAAGATTTTTTGCTTTCTTTCTTTTTCTGCCATATATTAAACTAAAACTAATAGTCCAGAACTCAGCAGCCTGGGTTGTGGATGCTTCTCTCATTACAACAAGCTCTGTAATGAGTAAAAGCCAGAATCTGAATTTTACTTACATGCATCCAGAAAAAAAATCTGTTGTGAAACATATTCTTGCACCTACAAAAGCAAATTTCTAAAGAGGAGCACACTGCTGCTTTTAACAGACACAGACACATACATATTGTGAGTATTTGGGATCACATTTTTGAAAAGTAGGATCAGCCAATACATTCATATTTTAAAAGATGATAGCAACCAGACAGATGTAAATAATGCAGCAACAGAAATGTTTTTAAGTGACAGCCTCCTTTATAAGGGTCTGGTAAAACCTTATTCCTTATACTGTATACAACCCTCATCTCCCAGGGGCAATAAAAACTATTCAATCTGGAAGAGATACAGCGAAGGATTTCTAAGATGATCAAGGAAGCGGAGAGCTGATTTTAGTAAAGAAGACTAAAAGAAGGCTAGCTCATACACCCAGAGAAATGAAGGCTGAGAGTGGATATTAAAGCTCTCCACTAACACATCTAAAGGTAAACAGAAGGGAGGAAAAAAGGACTATTCAAACTTGGAGACAATGTTGACACAAAAAGAAGTGACCATGAATGAATTTCAACCAGAGGTGAAAAGGTTTCTAAACATCAAAGCAACAGAGCTTTGGAAGGCTCTTTCAGTGAGAGCAGAGGGGGAAAACACCTTAATGAAGTGTAAGATGGAGCTCAATAGATTTGTCCAGTAATAGCAGCAAGTTAGATCAAATTATATTGTCCCTTCTGTTCTACATCCCCTTTTTTCAGGATAGAAGCTGAGAATGTTTGTAGATATTTGCAAAACTGGTATATAAGAATTAAGGCAAGCCTCCAATGTATACAATGCTTTTTCGCTTCTATGAGAGCAGCAATTCACATTACCTTCAAAAGAAATCATGACACAAACTACAAAATCTAGACAATTACTATTATTCAAGTATTCCCAGATTAAGCCCCAGATGAATTCCCGTATTAATGCAATGAGTGGCATTTCTGAGGAACTGTACAGTTTTAGCTCTTGGAGTTATTTTTTTGTACTATCATCTAAAGACATGGGTAAACTCTTCAAACTGAAGTGATAAATGATTCCTGTTCGATTCAGCCTTGCAGGATGAATGTGCAGCTGGTCAATAATCCATCTTTTCATTTGATTTCGTGTATTTATTTTTAAATGCTAGACTGCTGAGTTTGGTTAAAACATGTTCCAACATCAGGGAATCACTGACAAACCTTAAGTAACCAGGGGCTAGTTATACATCCAATTAGAAAGACACATTTAAATAAGACATCTGGAGATAACAGATATTCAGTGGGAAAGGTATATCCTTACCTTCAGTTTGAAAATGAGTAAAACGCAAGAAAATACACTAAATATATCATTTCTGAAGGACTTAGAGGGGTGAGCCTACTTTGAAAAGGATAGCTTTTAGATTTGTTCTGTCGTCATTTGGAAAATAAAAACAAGAGTCACTGATTTTGCAAACATACACAGATCAGTGTGGGGGGGGGGGAATTATCTGTCAGGATTGGCGCACAGGCATTTTTATTCCAAGACATGAAGCAAATTTTCCTTCAGATGTCTCAGCAGCAGTGTTTGAAACATTTCAACATCTTGGTTTGAATGTTTGCTTTGCTTTTAAAGCTCAGCTATCAGTTCCGTAGTTTCATCTTGGATTAAAAGGATAAATTGAAATAATGAAAACAATACTATACTGGTGCAGAAAGGTGGACATTAATGTAACAGGAATAAATATGGATGCTACTCCTGCAAAAAAGTTCAGGTGTCATCAGTAACTTTCAAGAACTGGTATGTTTTTCTCCTTTGGGGGAGAAGGTTCTTTAGAGAGTAAGGGGAAGGGAAGGAGTTACAAAGGTCCCAGCCTTGGTCACCAGAAAAGTTAATCTTTCTTTGGAAAGGTGAGGAAAATATATTCCTTCTGGAAAAAGGGAGACCCAACTTAGCTTTCTGTGAACAGCTGGAAATGTCGCCTTCCAAATCTCTTGACATCAAAGCATACTGCAATGCTCAGTACGGCCTTGATTTCTCCCTTTGACATCTCTCTGAAACACTATTTTGTTCTGAACGCCAAGTTTCTAATTTGAGAAGAGAGTCATTTAGTGGAATGAGATATGCAGAGCAAACATTCTGGGGAGCTCTTTGGACCAAATTTCTACTCTGAAAGTCTCTAATCAAGGAGGTTAAGGTTTAATGTCCCTTCTGAAATCTCTGTTCTTATTAACCACTAATTTGTTATCAGCAACTTGTACATAAAGCTGACTTCAGTGGTGTTATGTTGATTCACACCATTTGGCCCAATATAGGAGAAATACTTTGTTAGTAATTATGTTGTTTGGAGGTGTTTTCAATGTAAATTCCAGGGTTCCTGATTCTTCCAGGCTTGAAGGAAATTAAGAAAAAAAGGACAATAAAAAAGTAAATGGACCTTTATGTCCCAAATCTTTATACTCCCAAGAATGCTAATATACAGCATTTGCTACCTAACTGCAAACTACATGGTTTTAGTATAATTTATGTAAGTATGCTTCTCTTTATTATTGAGAAATTCTGAACACAAATTGAAAAGACACCTGAATTTCAAAAATGTCCATGAATTTTCATTATTATCTGAACAGCTCCTCTAGGGACAACTTTCTAATATTATTCTCCAGCCTGTTAACCATTTCACAACTAGGCTCAAAAGCTGGTCCCCTTCGGCTCCTACCTTTAAAGCAACATTCTGAATCTTTCTTCATCATAAACAATCCCTTTATTTTCAAATTTATTTTCTGCTTCTCATGTAATTGTAAATGTATTTATTTCCTGGTTTACTGTGAACACTGCAAAGGCAGCAGTATTGTAATATTTTGTGATGCTGAGCCTGAAGGCACTGCCTTTCTCAACCTTCTGTTGATGCCACTACATGCATTATCAGTAAAATCAGCTCCAAGTGTTTGGCGTGCTGCACTTCTTGTGAAAGACAATACGGAAACAGATTACACTGACAACATATTTCACACCAAGAGCTGCGAGTTATCACATAAACTTGTCCTTCATAATGGGGTTTTGTCTTTCACTTCCTTCAAAGCTTGGGTTAACTACTTGACTCTGTTTGGAGCAACCAGAGGTTAGTGTCCAAAACTCACTGGTTTTTGTTTGTTTTGTTTAGACATTATCTGTAATTCATTACATAACCAAAACTCAAATTCCTCAAAGATGGTGGCTTTCTGTATGATTTCCCACAGGCTCTTTCCAAGCTAGCTCCATTGTTTGCACCCTTGCTGAGCTCTGGTTGTTCTGAGGATAATGCAATATATGACAATATCGATACTAGCAAACCGAGCGGTGCCAGGACCCAGTCCCTAGACCAGAGGACCAAAAGCCCAGACTGCCAAGGTCAATATTATTAAACTTGCAGTTTCCAAATGTGTACCAGCATTGAAAGTACAGAGTGAGAGCTCTGCCCTGGAGCTAGTCTGACCAGTGATGTTTAGCCAGGACCAAATGCTGCGAGGGACCATTTATTAGTTTTACAGGTAAGTCTCTGTATCCTTTTCAATTTACAAGCAAGGATATTCCCAGCAAATCAAAGTAATATCAGAACGACTAAACAGAGATTTACCATTCATGTCTTAGTCAAGCATATTGGGTTAACTCCTTTAAAAGATTCTTAAACTACTGGCTGTCCAGAGAATGAGGCTGAAACAAGAACAGCAGCTTTCAGCGAGTCAAATAAATGTGTATAGGATGCATTTTCACAAGAGAGAGGCTGTACGCAGGAGCTAGGTATAAAATTCCTCTAATGCTGTTCCTTTCTATGAGGATGAATACTTTTTTTTTTCCATTAATTATTTGCCCCATCAGTTTTTAATCTCTCCTGCTGAAATATTTCAATAAAAGTTAAATTAAAAGAAGATTTGAGGAAGAACTGTTAAGAATTAGAATTTTCACTGTCTCAGTGTAAGGATTCAGTTGTTTCCTTGGCTCTCTTCTCACTTTCATGGGTTATAGAAATTTTAAATGCCCACCCAGTAAGACATGTTACATTATTGACCACCTGAGTATGGAAAATGCAGTTTCACTCAAATAACGCATGCTAGACAGCTGTCCAAGCCAGCAAAACAGCCTCCTCATGAGTTATTTACAAAGGGATTAGGAATGAGAGCAAGACTATGGTACAGTGAATAAAGGGGTAAACAAGAAATAATGAAACTTAGAGTCTCCTTCAGTCTCTGTCTCTCACTCACCCTGAGATTTCAGACAAGTCCCTCAACCTCTCCGCTCTTTAGTTCCATCATCTATAAAGTAGAAATAACATGTTCTTTGTAAAGCATCTGGAAAGGCATGGGTAAAAAGCATGTTGGCAAATCACCAAAGCAGTTACTGATTTAATACAATGCCACTGGATCCTTGTAGTAACTGCAACATTCACATTCTTCTATGAACACTACAAATAAAGCCAAAGTTCACAAGCCAGTTTGAACAAGAAAATGGAAACAACCTAGGAATTTGCAGACAGCTGCTTTTCTTCCGACATATATAGTATGCTGATATAAGCTGATAAATCTTGAGATGCAGTCATTAGCTTGTATTCCAAATCCTCCTCCTTTCAGTGTCTTTCTCACAACATGGTCTGTACAGTGGAAGAGCAAAGTAGATAATATTTAGTATACAAAACCATGCAAGAAAACATCCTATCCTACTAAAATGTGGGATACTTACCTTCCAGTTTTCTGCAGCTTGGAGCTTTAACACTATGTATCGAGTTGGGTAGAAACAGCTCTTAGACTAAAATAGATTTAAATGATCTGCCATAGAAATAAAGACCTGAGATTTTGTGAAAGCAGAAAGTAGACATTAAGATCCCAAAAGACTCCAGGCATCTTGGCAGTAAAGACATTCCATTTTGGGAAAGGAGGTCCCAACCCCACCACTATACCCTTCTCTTTTAAGTTTGAGAAGGAATTTGAATTTGGGCCACACATGTTCCAGATCAGTGCTTGGGCCATGAAACAGCTGATAATTTGGAGGTTGGTCAGTTGTTGGTTCAAGTAGAAATCCCAACCAGAATATAATGGTTTTGTCAGACACGGTAGGCACCGGTAAATAAAAATCATTCTTAATTAATCAGTCTTTTCTGACAATGAAATCTAACTTTCTCTGAAAAATCCCTGCCTGTCTCCAACCAATCAATATGGTTAATCCTCACAGCATCAAAGGAGTGATATATTCACTGACAACCAGGTGTTTGTGTGAATGTTTTCATATATGCACCTACTAGAGAAGAAATTTTTCAGTTTGCAGCACCAGTACGACAGCTTCATCTTCCTTGATGCCACAGCCTCACAATGTATGGTCTCCTAATATAAGCCTGTTTTCCTTGATTTGCTTTCAATTAGAGCAGGGAAAAATATTTGTAAGTTTGTATCAAGTTTTTTTTGGCTGATATTTTCTGGAAAGGGTCATTATTTATTAAAATAATTTCATGAGGAAACGGTCACTTTTTCACATTGAACTTGCTCCATTTGTGAAGATATTTCATTTTTATAGCTGTCAAAAACTTATCCAAAGAAAATATTCCTTTGGATTACAATGAACAAACACAAAATAAAGTATAAAAGGCAGTCTATTTCACCAGCAAACGTAAAAACATTTCTTTTTGAACTCGTAAGAAGTCATATTCTTTTTTTATTCTTTCAGAGTCTCCAGAAGTCATTTATTCATGCAGCTTTAAGTACACATATTCATTATTTCCTTTAGAAGTTCTCATCTGTCTTTTCCAAATTTTGAGAGTTTTTTCAATTTTCTTTTTTACCTTAGATACGACTTATCTCATCTACAACCATAAAGGTAACTATCATCCTCCTGCAGACTATTCAAAGTTCTACCTTAATTCTGTAGACCTATTTCATGCAATTCTAAATGCAATCTTGTCTATCTGATCTAATAACTAGTTTCATATCAAGCTTAAAAGGGCTATAAAAGATCTATCAACATTCCCCTGCAAACCTTCATCACTACATTATCTCACAACAGCCATGGGTACAGTCATCCTACTAGTACTATCTTATACTGGGTATAAAGAGAGAATCATCTTCAAAGTGAACCTCATTGACATCATTGTCACATGTTGAAGCTTTTCTCTGCATATTTAACTATGAAGAGGCAACCCATCTCCAAAGCTCCCACCAAAGTTCAGATACTGCAGACTTCTCCTGTGGCTTTTATCCTATACCTAATTCATAATTATTCTTGGTGATCATTTCTCCTGATTCCCACGTCTTTCTGAATCACTGTCTCAGCTCTGCCATCAACTACATTGTTAATCACGTATTTACTCTCTCTTTACAGGCTCCTCACAGCTCAATTCAATCTTCACAATTATCTCAGATTGTTTCAAGAAGTTAAATCCAATCAGTTTATTGGATAGCTTCCATTTTCAAACATACTTTTTCTTCCTATTATGCTTTTCCGTCTTAGGAAGATTTTACTGAATCATCCAAGAAACTGCTTCATTATTATCCTCTAGATTGCTTCTAAAGTCTCTCCTTTGATGTGTCACTAGGCTGTCAATGCACTAAAACCACAATCTATCATACTGAATAACACTCATGTGGTGATTAATTCTAACTTTACTTGGCAACCCTGGAATGCTGCAAAGATATTTAAGTGACAAAGATAAGCTAGGTTTATGTTCACAATAAATAAATCAACAAATCCACACCCATCTTTGTATACTTTCGTATAATTCTAGTGACAGAACATACAGAAGGCTAACAAGAGGCAGAAATAGTATTTTGCGTTTAACGGCAAAACTGCATTCCAAATTTGACAGAGGACTATTGATTATCATGCATGCACATTTGGTTGGCTTCTTTTCCCAGCCTTGTAAAGCAACACCAGAAGTCGCCAGGCTATTGATGTTCAATTAGAAGCAATCTCTGGGAGACTCCCAGGACAAAAGTGTTACCACAATTGGTTTAGCTCTCCTTAACACTCTGCATGTTCATGCTATTAGAGAGATGTCTTTGAGAAGAAAACATTAGAGCATGCAGCAAACTCTAAAACCGTCCAACAAAGGCCAGCTTGTTTTCTGTCTGCTTCTTTTACAGCAGGGACCTGTAACTGCGGCCAAAGAGGCAGCATGGTTCAGCTCCAGCGCATGGATGTGACTAAGGTGAGATGTCAATGTTGTAGTACCTTCCTTTCCTGTGAGCAATTTATATTCCTTATTGTTCCCTTTGAGTGTATATAAGAGCTAGCCTTCAGCAACACAGCAATGGAACAACTATAAAGTAAGAAAAATATAAAACAACAACGACAAAAATTGTTTCCCATTCATCTGAAAACAAGCTGGCAGAAAAGTGGTGTTTCTTCAGCAGACAGGGCCTCCCAGAGGGTTCAAGATAGCTGGCAAAAACTGCAGATAGGAGCTGCCAAAAGAAATAGAATAGTGGACAATGCATTTCAAAGTACAAACCAGACCATGGAGGAATCAACAGAAATTGGAGAATTTATTATGATTAATCAGTCTAACAGAGAGCTGTGTGGATTGCGGTGCTTACCTCCTGTGTGAGAAGGACAAAAAAGGGAAACTGCTTTGCCAGCTGTTTGATAAACTTGAAATGCAAAGTGAAAGTCATAGAAGACAAAAAAAAAAATGTTGGATTTCGGTGATGCAACAAATTACTTAAAAAGGATTATTATAGCGCTGACAAAGCTTACAGTATGTGCACCAAGGTTTATGAATGTATATAATCTCTAAGTTAGATCTGTCAATACAATCACTTTCCACCAACATTCTCCAGAAATATAGGAATTTCTTTCCACAGTTACTCGTAAAAAAGGACAAACCAATGACAAAACTGGTAAAGCAATGGTATCTTTTCAAACAGCTAGTAAATCATCAGATTATTAAATTATTAAAAAAAAAAAAAAGTCAAAACAAAACACACCAAAAAAATCTACATCACACGAGAAATAATTTACTTCAGAAAAATCCAGGAAAATTACACAGCAAAACATAAAGGCAGCAAACTTTGGCACTAGAAAATGCAAAGACATGTTCCTTCCAAATAGCATTACTCCAGAAATATTCCCAAAAATCTTCACTATTTCATTTTGGGAAATTAGTATGTTTTAGCTTTCTCATACATACACATTTTTTCCTACCTAACTTCACAGCATTCATCTACCAGCTCCACCTTACCCTTATCACAGCCAATGCAAATATTTAGCTGACATCAAAATAGTAATAATGTTCTTGAACCCAGAAGGCCAAGGGCAGTTATTGTGGGATATCCACAATGCATACCTCAGAGGAGAAAAGCAAGGCAATTTAAATAAATTAAAAACCAAGGAGAAGGAAAATGCCATCACCATAGCAGAGGCTCCTTTATGCTCTCCTAAGGTCTCATACCACAGCTCCCACTTGTGCAAATGGGAACGTTTATTTGCACTTACTTGAAGCACCATCATCTCACATAAAGTCCACAAATCCATTACAGTAGGTACGTGTGCGTGTTTGCAGCTGGAGTGCAAAAATCATGCTTGTCAGTCATAGACGGCAACAAAATGACCATGCTGGGCAATTCTCCAGGTAAAACAAATCTTCATTGCCAGAATAATTCAGTTCTGCTTTCCTACTCTACAGGTAGCATTAGAATATTCCTCAAGGAAAAAAAAAGGATGATTTCTCCCACAGAAGATCATGCAATACTTCCTTAAACTGCAAGAAATCTTCGGATGTCAACTAGTTTTTTTCTTCTGATGGTGCGATGAGAAGTGCTGCAGTCCACAAGCACATCAAGGTAAAATTTCCCAGACACATGCCCCTGGGCAACGTAGCAGGATCATCCTTTAAACACGGACATCTAAAATGAAGCCTATTATTTGTCATCCCTTGAGGACCAATGCAGGGAAAATACTCCTGCTAACAAGAAGGTAGTGACTTGTGAAGGCAGACAAGTAACTCTGAGTTCTTCCATGTTCTTTCCAACTTTCATTGTCTAGGTGCAGGCACTTAATAGTCCAGTCCAAGAAGTAAAGAAAATGCAAACAGATTCTGATAAATAAGAGGTAAAGACATATCCTTACACTTCCAGCTACATCAAGTAAAGTATGACATTCTGGTGACTTCAGACACCAATGCAAGTTGCCATCATCCATTCTGACAGCACTGGCAAGGCCTCCACATTTGATTTTTTCATCATTGCTGAAACATATTACTTTCCCCAAGTTTTTTTTTCACCAGAACTGAGGTCCATTTACCAGATTTCCATGCCTAAAGTTTCGCTCACCTACCTGAAACCAATATTATCCCTGGTATTGACAGCACACCTGTGTGCCCCTGTTTTTTCTCTTTTATCTCCTGAGCTGCTTTGGAAAGAAATGTGAACATGGTGAGGTGTGAAAAGCTGTAAAGGAAACTGGGGAAAAACAGTCCAGAAAACATAATTTCAGTAAGATGTGGCATAGGTAACAACAGCAAAGTCGGTGAAGGGGACCAAATATCTTTTTAATTTTTTAAAAGCATGGTGAAGAGTTTGTCCATTCCCAGGAAGCATAAAGGACATTTACAACTGCAGATCATCTGACGAAATCAGAACACCCAAATGTATTTGTGCAGGAGTTAGTATATTGTAAATAGCTGTAGGTTTGGCATATTTATATGTGAATGTATTTGAAAGTCTAACCTTTAAATTTGACAGGTGTTTTTCTCTAAGGAAGAAGAAGTTGGTTGCTCATCAGTGGGTGTACACACGTTTGTCGCTGTGCCTAGAGGATGCACCACATATATGTGGCTTGACCTTTTTTATGCTGCTCTGCCATACTGTTTACTGGCAAAAGAAGTGCTAGAGATTATTCAGCAAGCTGCACTCCATGCTTGTGAACAACAGACTTATTTAGTTATCCATTCTGTTGATACAGTTTAAAAGAACAAATTAAACTAGACTCTGTGATATATATTTATGTACGTACTATAGTGGGTAGTGCTTCTCCTTGTCCGAAAGAGTTTAAACTAAGGTCTTCCTTTACTTAGGTCACTCTTCTCACAGTCTTTCAGGGGAAAGACTTTACTGAATAGTGTCCTAACAACCCAGGGTCTCTATGATGACTAAGGGAGCTGTAAACTATGTCTCTGCCTTGAGATCCTTTCCCTCTGCAAGAAAAGATCTGAGACAATCAAGGAGCCAGCCACAACGTTCTCTGTATTACCTCTGTAACGTGGCAAGAGGCACCCTCTAGATTTTAAATCCTCTTAATATGTCCCAGTAAATGGTTATACATGATTCCCCGTGGCCACCTCCTTTCACCAGTTAGATTAGACTGTGTCCTCTGAGGAAGCTTGTATAAACAATTGATCAGGTTCATTTGGACTTGATTTTAACAGGGGCACTTGAAAGTGGAAAATAACGCAAACGTATTCCATCAAAGCAAAAGATCTGGATTACAAAGTCGGAAGCAGGATGGCAAAAAATAAGTACTAGTACAGTGCAGTTCTTGGGTTAAGCTTGACCAATGAAATTCCTCCTTAGCTAATGAAGTAACTCCCCATGAAGCAATGTGTATCTCCACCACCTACTCACATTCTGTATTTCAGGTGCCACTACACAGAGCTGAACCAAATTCATATCCCCCAAAAAAGCATATTCAAGGCTTCCTCTTTAAAGTTTTGAAGCTTTTCTTGCAACACTGGCTGCTTTTCCCATCTAGCCTTCCACAGGAGAAAATCTAGACTACAGCTTCTTGAGCCTATGGACACCAAAACAACTTTCAGTCTTGTCTCACTGGGGACAGCATCACCTTTTGCATGATCACAGTTCATTAGGCTGCCAGGTTCTCATTTCTTTCCCCTAGGAAACAGGTGAAAGTAAGGAAGTCGACTAGATGGTTGGCTAGCCAGAAAAGGTAATGTTCCTTGTAAAAACACTTCTTTCAACAGGAAAAAACTACAAAAAAAGTACAGACTGACAGCTGCTATTACACTTCATTGGTTTCTTTCAGAGACCAAAAAAAATACACCAATAATACACTTTAAAAGGACGTATAAGGCAGTGGTGTATACTCCACTCTCAAAGGTGGTGTCAGCATTTTTAGAATTCATCAGCTCACCTGAGTAGGTTGAAAGTCTTGTTATGGAAATTGAGGGACCTTTATGAGATTTCCAGTGCCCTCCGTTCCCACCAGATGCTGGGGTAGAAATCCAGGAGGCAGTCCGTGCCTGCAGTTAAGACAACAGTGGTTGTTTCCAGCCAGAGGCACTTAGGCACAAGTGCCAGACTTAGTATTCTCACACCTATAGCTACTTCTGCTGGTGCAGAAGAGAAGCTGCTGCCTGCTCAGCTCTGCCTGTTTCCATTTCTATCTGAGGTTGAGGACAACATGGAGGAGCAGCAACCCTCTGGAGGCTGACCAGCAGGGAACATGACATTGTCCTGCTTAGCAGAGAAAGCTTTCCCAGGACCCTCTTCAAGATGACAAAGACCAGGGCAGGGAAATGAAATCTCCACACCATGCCAGGTTCTATCCTCAAAATTTTATTTGAATATTGCAAAGTACAAGCACCTCACTCTTCTCTTTTGGCTGTGACTCCATTTCTATTTGTGCCTCTTCTGTCAATGAAGCCCATGTACTGTAAGTGGGCAAGGTCATGATGATAATCCCACAACTTCACCTGGGGTCTTGACTCCTCTCTGGAATTTGTTGACAATCAGTAAATAAGGCTCATTGATCAGTGATGGCAGAACAGATCATTTAAGGGAGTACACTGCATCTGTGCACTGAAAATACAATACTCAGGGTGTAGGGAAGAAAAAAGCACTAGGTAAACATTACTGCATAGTGTGAACACCCAAATGGGATGATCCAGGCTTGTAATTTTACTTCTGGCACTCCTGGATTTTTCAGTGGTTGGTCTTTCAAACTTATTTATTTATTGCTGCTTTTTTTGTGGGAGAGAAATAATAGTAGAAAAAGAACTCCTACAAAATATCAAAATTGAGAGAGATTGCAATTACAGTGTACGCACACTGGTGTGGGATTGCAAATTCCAAAGTATACACCTTGAGAAGAAATTTCACAACATATGTACATTCTCTCGATGTGATTTTGTGCCATTCTTCCTCTCAGAGATGGCATCAATCTTGCAGATTAACTGCTACTCGTTCAGCTACATCCTCAAAGGGATTGTGGTTCTCTTCATAAATGATTCAGGCAGCAACTGTATACAAACTTAACTTCTTGATGAGGAAGGAGCAGCTACTTGATCATTTGGTTTACATCAATGCATCTTGCTCCCTGTCACTCAGCAGTGCTTGTGGTAACCAGACAGGGCCTGGGAGACAGGTCTCCCAAGTGAGTGCTGTGGCTCACCTCCTTGTTTTGATCATTTCACAGGCTGAGAAGTTTTAACAAAGAGAAAAGACTGACCTTGGCAAAAAACACCAGCAGACAGTGATAAAAGCAAAGAACAAAGTATGTCCTGGACACCTTTTTTTTTTTGAGACTATGGAGAGTGCGAAGTGAGAGCGTTTATATCCCCTAGGGTGTCAAATCCATGTTGGACGCCTGAGAAAGAAACTGAGACACGCTGCATAGGAGAGCAATAAGGGAATGCAGAAGTGATATGGAAAAGACCAAGGGAAGACTGTGACAGCAAGCGACCACAACCCAAGAGGAATAAGGATGACTTGTTGCTAGGCTCTGAAGGAGAACAAAATGATCTGCTGACAGCAGAAAGCCTAAGATTTACATCAGAACTAGGAAAAGGTAGTGACTACAAGCTTCGTTGTGACAAGTCTGTCACTCGAACTTTTGCAGCCAAGGAAGATGTATGATATCTGCCATGAGCAAAATGTATGAGGTATGTTCCTGGGGCAAGAAAGAACAATGATAGGAAGTGAGGGCAAGGAAAGTACAGGAAAAGCTTCCCTAGTTGCCCTTCACATTGGAACAAATGATCCTGCCAGATTTCTGTTGAAACAAAATCCAAAACAGCTCTGTCCACTAGAAATGACGCTCAAAGCAAGATGATCCGTATAACTATCTCTGTCCCCAATGGATAGAAAGGCATGGGATCAACAAGAAAGTGACGATTAACAGATGAATGAATGGAATATATTATTTGTATCTGAGGAAGATTTCAGATATGTAATCCTTGTGAGGAATTAATGGGAAACAGTCTCTTGACACAGGGATTTCCTCATCAACCACAATACCTGTCTAACTTACATAGCAGGATCAAGTTTCATGTGATTTAAAGTAAAAAAACTGGGGAGAAGAACTTTTAAGAGAGAGCTCTGAAATCTATGTTGTCAACACAGAAGAAGAGGAAAGCCTAAAAGATATGGAAACACTATAGGTTAATTAATGCTGGAAGCAGAAGGGGGAAAAAAAAGAAGATAAAAAGACATGCTGAAGGAAGCAGTAAAGTCAGCAAGGCAAAGTAGTTAGTATGATATAATCAGAAAAGGAAGGCATAAAGTCAGGAGAGGAGAGACAAAAGTGCCTTGCATCTACACGTAAGTGCAAATGGAAGCTCTAGAATTCAATAAAGTACATGCAAGGAAATACCAGAAGACTCAGCAGGTTGCAGAGAAATAGGAAGGGTTGACCAGGATAAAACATTAAGAATTATTCAAAGAGGGGGAAAAAAAATGAAAAGTACCAAACTGTACAATTAGTCAATGGAGTATAGGGTCTGGCTGAAAGACAGATCCAGTCATTCCTATAAAAACCTAAGGGAAAGCACAGAAAAAGCCTTTTATATGTGTGAGAAAAGTTTCAGAAGTTAAAAGGGATTCTTGCTGCAGTCAGAATATTGTTTAGCAGTATCACAGTGGATCAAGCATTTGTTTACCTACCAGATGCCATAGTGGTTTGATGCTCCTGGGAGTCTGAACAGATATGCAAAAACTGCTAGCAGTAATTATTTTCACCAGAATTACAAAGTAGTCCATGTGGGTAACACAGGCAAAGGTAAGGAGAGATGCTCTGGGAGCAGAATTTGGACCACCAGAGAGGAAACTGAAGACTCAGACTCCTTGAAAGCATGTCCAACTGTAAGACTGTTATCACATGCAGTGCCAGAGTTACAAGAGCTATACAAGTAAACTTCATATATTAAAGAGGTCAGATTCTTTAGGACCTGAGGAAACATCTGCAATTTAAGATTTCCATGAGGAAAGGGCTTTAGTTAAGCTGAAATGTGAAAGTAAGAAACAAGATGTTAGAGCCAGAACATCTAGCTTGATACATTGGTCACATTGGAAATTCAGAGGAAAAACAATCAGTGAAACATTTTTCTATTGGGATTTGAAGTATGGGGGGACACTATTGGATAAGTGTGTATCTATGCATTATAAGCCTTCATAATTTACACTATAAAGTCTGATTATGAAGTACAAGTTAACAAAAGATCGCACCTACAATATGTTAGAACCCCTATGGATTGATGTTTTAGACCTAAATAGGAGATCAATAATGAGTCTATGCTGACTGACGGTCAGGGTATCAATAGCAATCAACATACTGAAAGAGATTTGTGAGGCTGTGAAGGCAGGAAACAGTAATAGAAGACCTCTATGCTGTCTTCCTAAAGAAACGCTGAGGTTTATAACATATTTTTATATCTTTTTAATGCTTAATAGTTCATACACTCAGGGAACCCCTAAAAAGAAGAGTAATTTTTACTTATTTGACTAGCACACAAACTCAGGTTCAAAATACAGCAGACCCCTTTTGATGTTCACAGGATCTGAGTCAGCAGCCACATTGAAATAAGAAAAACAAAACCATATGTTACATTTGTGCTTAACTTGAGATTGCTTAACTGACTTTCTTAGACTGGTGGGGTTTTCTAGCTCACAAGCCTAGGACAAAGTCATTCTGGCTTTCAAAAGTTTATTTGTATTACTCCTAAAATTAAGAATGTAAGCTTTTTGTGAAGCAAGTATATCAGTATTACCTGGCAGCATACAGGAAACACACTGTTACGAATTTCTAGCTGTATCTTCTGTAAGACTAAAAAGAGCATGAACACTAATGAAATTGTGCATCAGTGCTTGTTTGAACAGCTAAATCAAGAATAAATCACAGCAGCCAAAGAAGAACATAGTAAAGAATTCTGCTACATGTTGTATCAAACAGAAATATGACAAAGGAGGATGTGTGTTTGGTCATTAAATTGAAAATGTGTAAAGCCTAATCTGACCTGCTGGTATTATAAGCCAGATATCTTAAACCTAACAGTTTATATAAATATTTTAGTGCCTGGTCTTGACTTTGAGCCCGTAGAACAGACAATCCAACAGTTCCCAAGATAATATTTCACAGTTTAATCATCCTTGCTCTTAATGATTCACACTTTCTTTTCAGCTGGAATGTGTCTAGTTTTGGCTTCCAGCTGTTGGTTCTAGTTACGCAGCTCTCTGCTAGATTAAAGAGCTCTGTAGTACCTGGTAACTTCTTCCCATGAAAACACTTATCCACATTGATCACACTGCATGTAAATCATCTTTTGGATAAAACAAGCCATATTGTGCTCTCCCTGTCATTTTGACACTATCCTCAGCCCTCATAATGTTTCTGTTGACTTCTTCTGTGTTCTAAATCTTTCAGCTTGCTTTGTTAAATATTAATTTATCTCATTTCATTTTAGCTACATACAAGCTGGGCATCTAGCCTAGGAAGGTCTGCAAGGTCCCTCTATAGTCCACAGAGGACAGAAGTCAACTCAGGAGAGCAATTCATCCTTATCTCCTAGATACCTCTCCCAGGATCAAATAACGATGGTTTGGATGTAACCCTCTGGAAACTAAAGTAGGAATCTAGGCCACCCATCTAGACAGAGCACCCAGCTTTCAGAAGGCTGAATTTCAGTAAAATCAATTCAAGTTGATACTCAAAATTTGGTATTTGTTGTTTTCAGCATTTTACCATGTATTTCACCAGGACTGAATGTGGTGGTCAAGTCAGCTCACTGCTCTGGCTATACACACTTGCACGCCTGTTCCTCTGTGCTGGATCATAACAGATAAGCTCGTTTTGATTTCTTTCACAGTCTATGACCTTTGTATCCTTTTCAGAAACACTCTTACAGATTGCAATTTCAATTTTTGTAACTATATTTGGACCTAACATCTCACAAAAAAATAAAGATTGCTTTGCAAGCTGTATCACTACTCCCAATGTAATTATCATGATCCAAACAGGCTCACATTTCAGTTGCACCTATTTAAACTCACGCTTTGGAGCTTGCCTGGAGTAACATAGAGCTTTACAGGTAAATGACATCTTTGATACAAGCTGAAAACATGCTTTTAAAGATGTAATAACTCAGCACATTCCTTCATAACCAAGACCTAAAAATTCAGGTAGTGGTATTGATTTCACCCTTCAAAACAACCATAAATTTTAGAAGCCCAAACTTTCTTTGGTAATAACACCTTTTTGTGATACAACATCAGCTTGTCTCAGAAGGGAATTCATGAAAATATCTCAGTTCTGAAGTGTATGAGATTATTAAAAAAACAGTTATTTTAGATACATTTATCCCTAAATCTTTGAATTTTCAAGATCCTAGCATAATTAGGCAGCAAGATGTTTTGAAAAACTGACTGTTGTGATATGAATCAAGTGAAACCTTACCATAACAGCTTAGAGATGTTCCAAAAGCTTTATGAAATACAGCAGTTGAACTAGATCTTTGAATTAATGACCTCACAAACACTACATCCTGAGTCACCTTCAATACATTGAAATCATTCTAAAGCTGCAAATGAGCTTTGCTTCAATTGCTTTTATGTATTACATAGGAGAGCATAAATAGTTTTTCTGAAATCAGGAAGAATATCCAAACAAATAAGGCCTTTATGTATTACATAATAGGTGAAAATAAACCTGTATGTTCCATATAAGAAAACTGAAGGATGAGAAAAATAACTGAGTTAAAGAAGAAAGAGAAAATCAAGCTATAAGAAGCAAAATAATAATCTATACTGAAGCCTGCAAGGCAGAAAAAAAAGCTAAGCAAAGCTACAAGCTGCATGATCAGGCAGCAGCCGTTACCATGGCTGTACCCAGAAGCACACCCCTGCGTACGTGCAGCGGACACTACCAGTGCTGCAGGTGCTGAGCTTTATCAGCCCTTGGTTACACAGGTTATTTCTTTGCAAAGAGATCACACAGGCCCTTTAGGAGGAGGGGGCTGATGTTCCTTCCCTCAGGCAGCTCCTGAGAGGTTTCAGAGGCACAGGAGGTGGCACAGGGGAAAAACCACAGCTTGTGCAGAACCGGACAGCCAGGAGGAGCTGGGAGCAGCCAGGCAGGCTGCCCTGTGCGCAGGGCCTGAGCAGTGGTGCTGCAACACAAAGCTGCTGAGATGGTTGAAGCCAAGCATGGAAGCAAAGAGTCATCTGCAAAAAGGAAGTGAGCAAGGGGAGAGCTGTACACAAGTTCTGTTTTCTTCCTGTTCTGCTTTCTGTAGCAAATCAATACATTTTATGTATTTTTAAAAAGCTGTGCTTTTACCTTTTCAATCAGATCATATGGAAGCAGGGAAAGATGGCCTTTAAATCCACTGGTCTTTGGGGAGATGTTCAGTCTAGTAGATGATATAAACATCTGCATTTCTGTGTCCTGGCCACTTCATGGCCTAGCCACATTGCAGAAGCATTAGTGCAACGACTAACCCATTCTAACTCATTCTTACCTCTGAAACAAGCCCTGAAAATCAACCCAAGACTTGCACCTATGTTCTCTGAACATGAGAGAAAAGACCTGGCACATCTTCCTACTTTCTCCTTGCACAGTAAGATTAATTGGTTACTTGCCAGGATACACATCACTCCAAATAACTCTTGGCTTTGGTGAAGGGAGGCAGCTCTGGTCAGTAACATGGTTTAGATAACAGCCCTTAAAACAGCAACATGAGCACAGGCAAGGAGCAGCACGCAGGTAGGAATGAGAAGCAAGGGACAGCAGGAACTCCAGTAACCATCCTCACTGGTGAAGAAAACGATTGCAAAGCCATGCCATGAAGCAGAACAGTCTAAAGCAGTTTGAATCAGAGGAGTTAGAGGGAGCCCTTTCTTCACAACGTTACGATCACAGATAATCACACCACTACTATGCCTAAGCAAGAGCACTGATGTTCATGCACCAAAATGCAGAAATGAAACAGGTAAGATGTTCAGACAACATGTGTTCTTCCCTGTGAGAAAAAAAAATAAAAAATAAAACTCAACAACGTACCAAACTGAAAGAACAGTAAGTTTTAAAAGATACGTTATTTAATCCGGAACTATGCATGCAAGTGTCTTCATCATAAGTGGGTTACTGAGCCCTGTAACAAATCAGTCACACTAACATAGTGTGAATACCCATAGTATTTTTGAGAAGTCAACATCCCATTAGCCTCTCATGGCCACTCTCCCGCATCAGAAAAAATATATTTATTTTAATACACCTTTCTGGCAAAACAATAGTCTAAAAGTACTCCTCAATATCCATTCTGCAAGATATTCAAATGCAGTGAGGAACTTAAGATGTTGCTATTTCTTCTGTTGAATGACCAGTGTGAAATGCATCAACTGATTTGAAACTATTTGAACTCATTTGAATGAATCTGTTGCTTACAAGATAGAAAAACAATTCATTTGTAGTGCAAATTAATTGTCATAACTAATTTTTGCTGTTTTTTAAAGGAAAGCAGCAATTTGAACAGAAGCATAGAAAATTAAGTAGCTATTTCTTCCTCTCTGGATCAATAATCATGGGAGTGATAGTTTTCCTCAGGAAGAAGTATAGCACTGCAGTAACTCCAGGAAATACATTCATGGTCTCCCAGAGAAATTCATTTCAATCTGGACATCAGATATCAGTACAATGCAGACTGAGGAGTGGGAAAGGAACATGGGCTCTCATTGGAGAGGTCTAAAGATGGATGAGATGAATCCTCCAAAGAGACAGAGACTACAGGTTTACTGATTTAATACTAAAACAAAGCAAGCTGACGTGTTTACAGTGCTGTGGCAGTGCAGCATCTGGCAAGGTGCCTTTCTGGGGGAAAGGACACAGAACCACCTGTCTCAGTAAAATGAGAACAAGTCTTCTATTTGGCAAAAAGGATGCTAATCCCCTTCAGAAAACAATTATTTCTTCCCTCTTTTCATCCACAAAGGCTTACTGGAAAGCGAATGAAGAATGCCAGATTTAAAACTCTCTAAAGTGTATTATCTACTACATTAACTTTTATCAAGTTATTAAAACAAACTCTTCATAAAGGTGCTCTATTTCTAGTAAGGTTGTAAAGAGAGACAGAGTGAAATCTTCCAACCCCCTTGCAATACAAAAGTATTCATCAAACAAAGCATCTATAAAGCTGTACTTCGTAGGTATGCCTGTGCTTATTTTAGCAGCACTCTCCCTCTTGCCCACAATAATCTTCCTTAAACTGAAATAATGATGTTCCAGCAGCACAGAGTAAAGATTTGCTAATATTTCTTTTGTCTTTCTTTTTTTAAAGTTGCAATCTTTGCTGTCTGCTTTGCATTTCATTGTAGGTTATTATGGCATGGGAGTGAAACTTGTCAGTTGTCAACCTCACAGTGTCAGCAGCCTGGAAATGCTCATGCTGCTAACTAGCAATTACTCACATGTCAGTGTTAGATCTGAGCAAGCACAGGCATCTTTGCAAAGCCTTCAGAACTTCAGTTTCAGCTCCCAGTACATGCCATTAATGACAAAACTACAAATCAGGGAAAGAAATGCTTTTTCAAATGGAGATTGCCATTTGTTTTACTATAGTTCCAATCGAGGAACTTGGGAATGTGCTGATTTACATGGGATCCGACTGGCATTGCCAAGACGCCAGATGGTACTTGGCCAATCACAAAATCAAAATGTGATTTTTCAAAGAAATGTGGTGCACTGTACCAGTGCTCATATATGATATTTGTATGCAAATGTAGCAGAGATTTCTGCCACTAATGACCAATTGCCAAGTCACTAAATTGTAACTCAAATTGTCACTTTTTTCTACCAAGGTGAAAGTTTTATCCCTTACAAGTGAGGTGGAGGGGTTTCCAAGTGTATTGATGAAAAGCCATACTAGCCTGTCTTCTCTTGACAGGAAACTTAAAGGAATTTTGCTGTCACATAAAATACTTTTATATTTTTCTCGCAGACTAGTTCAACGTTCTGTAACAAATCTTGTCATATTTGTCTCATTCTACATATTTTTTCCTTTTTTGCAGTTGAGCAATAGAAACATTGAATGATAAGAGCATCGCCATTGTTAATTTGACTGAAAATACTAGAATTATCAAAATAGAAATTGACTTTCATGTAGTTTTAGCTTATTGTCATAAGTTACTATGGTAGCAGGCAAAATTTTGTGCAGTGAAATAAACATTTTTGTAGATGAGCATAAATTATTTTAGTTCACGCAACTTTGAAAGGAGAATAATATCTGCTATTTAGCTAAACCATATTATTTCTCCTAAAAGTTGAGAAATTTTTTCTCAAAAACCTTACTCCTTGTTAGTCTCTCTTTCGTTATCATCTTTACTATATTTTACGGGTTATAGTTACCTATCTCCCATTGGAACTTTAAAAAAAAAAAAAAAAAAAAAGATGTGATAGAATTTATAAATAATGTTTTCTACTTCTTGTTCCTTTGATCACAGATTATACAGTTAAGCATGGTAGAATTTGTCATCCATAATCAGATTAGATTTATTATTAACTGTCTTCAAGTACTTGAACATTTACTTCAAGTTAATTAATTATGCCAGGTTATTTGAATCTGTGTTTTGTCACGACTACTTGAGGATCATGCAACAGAAAATAAACCTTGAGATATTTCTTGGCCTAACTTCATATTCTAATAGTCATATCCTCTCTTCTTTGAAAAAAAAAAAAAAAAAGGATAGGTAAAGAACAGATGTTCGTACTTGAAAGTGTTGTGGAAAATCCACAATGGTCTCTAAGCAAGATTCAAGTCTAAGGACACCCAATCTTCAGCCAGGATAAAAGGCTGTCCAGAAACTCAGTCCACAATGCTGCACATGCTCATCTCCAAGGAGTAAGCTCCACTTGGCAGAGCTGTTTCTTCTTAATGACAATCACGTAAGACTTGGACAGTCATCTGCACATTCTTGGCTAAGAATCCCCTCCTCAACATTCACAATTTAGGAACATATGGGCTCCCTTGTCAGCTTACACTTATGCCCATCTGTTCAGATGGCATGGAGTCTGCCCACAATTCAGTCAGATGGTTGCTCTAGGTGACACGTGGCATGCAATAATGGGTCCAGATGAGCAGCCTGCACAATACTGAAAATGCTTTTTATGCTGCAGGATGCCTCTCATCTGTACCAGCAGTCAAGCACTGGCACCACATGCCTCCTTACACTGGATCAAAGTGTGAGTGTATTTGCCAGAAAAGAAAACGAAGCTATCAGCTGACCACTCTCATTGATTATAGGCAACAGGTCCCTCTGAGTAACAGGAACATAGAATGTCCTTAGTTGGAAGGGACGGACAAGGATCTTCGAGTCCACGTGCAGGGACAGGAGTAGTACCAGTGTACTACTCCTGTCCCTGCACGTGACAACTCCACAGTTCACACCATGTGTCTGAGGGCGTTGTCCAGTCTCTTCTTAAACATTGTCAGGATTGGGGCCATGACACCTCCCTGGGGAGCCTGTTCCAGTGCTCCACCACCTTCTGGGTGAAGAACCTTTTCCTATTGTCCAACCTAAAGCTCCCCTGGCACATCTTCCTGCCATTCCCTCAGGTTTTGTCATTAGTCACCAAAGAGAGGAGATCAGTGCCTGCCCTTCCTCCTCCCCTCGTGAGGAAGCTGTAGCCACGATGAGGTCTCCTCTCAGTCTCCTTGAGGTTGAACAAAACAAGTGACTTTAGCCACTCCTCAAACAGTTTCCTCTCCAGACCCTTCACCAACTTCATAGCCCTCTTCTGGACACTCTCCAGTAGCTCAATATCTTTTTTATCCTGTGGTGCCCAGAACTGCACACAGTGCCCTGGGTGAGGCTGCACCAGTGCAGAGCAGAACGGGACAATCACCTCCCTTGCCCTGCTGGCAATGCTGTGCTTGAGGCATACCGGGACACAGTTGGCCCTCTTGGCTGCCAGGGCACACTGTTGGCTCATGTTCAACTCACTGTCAACCAGAACCCCCAGATCTCTCCCCGTGGAGCTCCTCTCCAGCATCTCATCCCCCAGTCTGTATGTACAGCCAAGGTTCCCATGTCCCAGGTGCAAAATATGGCACTTGCCCTTGTTGAACTTCACACAGTTGGTGATTTCCCAGCTCTTCAGTTTGTCCAGATTCTTCTGCAGGGCCTCTCTGCCCTCAGAGTGTCAACAGCTCCTCCCAGTTTTGTGTCACTGGAAAACTTACTAAGTAATCCTTCAGGTCCTGAGTCTAAGTCATTTATTAAGACACTGAAGAGTGCTGGCCCTAAGACAGATCCCTGCGGAACCTGCTAGTGACTCGTCGCCAGCCCAACATAGCCCGATTTACTAGAACCCTTTGAGCCCAGCCCATCAGCCAATTGCAAACACAAAAAGAAACACTTCCTCAAGAAGTACAGTCTTGGATAATCATGCAAACTTAATATACAAAGAGGGCCAGAGAAATACATAGAATACACAGAGCTACAACTGAGTAATTAAGCGAAGATTAAAGCATAGACTGTAATACCTGAAAAATACCTAGAAACATGATTTCACATTTGCTTTCATCTTTCACCATTCCTGGGAAAGCACAGGAAACAGGTATAAAGGACAGCAAAAAAAAGATCTAACAGGCAGTCAACTCCTATGCAATGGTATGTCAACCTCACAGCACAGCAGCATTCAGAACGTAGGAACTCACATTCCATATAACAAGTTTGGACTTTGGTTTAGATTTTGCAGTATTTGCTCCTAGAAATAAACCTGAGGCACATTAGCAATTGACAGGGTCACAGCTGAATTTAAACTGGGTGGCCTGGAGCATTGCAGAAGAAGCTTCACGTCTTCCAGGATACTGAACACAAAGTTAGTTTTCAACATCTGTGTGGCAGTGTTCCACTGAAGAAAAGCCCTACTACTTCCACTAAGAAGATATGGCAAGCAGGTAGGTAAAACAGGTTAAGACACAACTTGTTTTCCTGTGCATGGCAATTCAGCATCCCAGCAGATCGTGCCAGAAAGGATTTATAGAACATACGTCCATATACATACATCAGGACTGCATGTCTGGGACAGAAAATGTACATTTGTGTCTGAACAGAGATTGGTCCTAGCAGGAGGAGGAGAAACTTGTTAACTTTTACTGTAGTTGTTGATCTTTCATTTAATTCAAATAGGACAGCAAACCATGGATGCTTTTCTACTAGATAAAATAAATTCCATGGCTAATATTTTCCACTAGTATTTTCACCGATTGAAAGAGCTTCTTCAGATGGTACTTTTCTGAATCACATTATTTTTTTTCTCCAAATACATACAAATTCATGACAAATGTTCGTTAATCCACAGGCTGGCATGTTCTAGCAAGAGTAGGCATGCAGGAGGAAGTCTGAGCTGCAGATGAAAAACTCTTCTCAAATTATTCCCATTCTGACGGTTGTTTATCCAAACTACTTTTGGGAATGTCTTCTAATCATTAATATACTCACAAAAACATGATGAGTTTGCACAATTCAATTACTAGAAATGGATTAAACTGGTGGTTAATATTGTTTGAACTGTCTAATCAGAAAACCTCTAAAACACTGCCTTTCAGTTCTGTTTCAGTAGAGATTAAATTAGGAGACAGCAGAACCAGTTAATGAAAGTAAATCCACAAATAAGAACAAATCCAAAGAAAATAATTATTCAAAAAGAAGTGGTGATTTATCCAAATCTAATACAATTAATACTACTCAAATAATATAAGCATTTTAGTCAAATATTTGTTTAATTTCTTTAGGTAATTCACACTACCACCTGTATTTCCTTTCTATAAATGCCTGAGTAGCAAACCTTTATCTACAAGTTCAAGGGAAAATGAACTGCAAAGTCTATTGTACAATCATAAATTAAAAACATGTTTAATATCTGCTCATAAAGTAGTACAAAGAAAGAATACCTTCAAGGAAAATTTAAAAAATATTGCAGAAAAAAAAAAAGTAACTGTGCATAACATGGTACTAATTTATCTGTCTCTATGTTTTTCTTTGCTGCCTTTCCTGTGTTTACTGTTTTTCTTAGCAAACAGGGCAACGAGAGATCATGCCATAGTACTTGTGATCAAAACTAGGGGTAAACGTGATCTTTTCTAAAGAGCAAGCTTGAAATAAATCCTACTGATTTGTGTTGGCTTGCTTTCGCAGGTTTAGAAAGTCGTATCAGACTAAAGTGTAAGGAGAATGCTTCAGTGAAAAAGTGTTCATTTTGCCTTGCACATCTTTTATAGCTCTTAAAGCATTCCTCTTCAAGAGCAGAAGAAATTACAACACAATAAAATGCATGAAAGACACAGCTCACTAAATGTGGCCTTGGATCCTAGGTATCTGTAGAACAGTGACAAACGAATTTCTTTGTATCATTTATATCTTGGAAAAAGAAGGAGGAAAAAAATCCCCACAAAACAAACTCCTACTTTTCATGCCTAGACACAACATCAAATGCAGTGATTCTCAGGCCACTGAGCCTTACCTTTTAGAGCCTATCATTACCAAAACTGAATGGAGTGTCATACAATTAACTATGATTCAATACATACTCCATGACAAAAGCCATAATTTAAAACAAGGCTACAGGAGCATACATAAGTAAAACTGACCTCAGTAAAGCCAAATATCTCCAAAAAAAAACAGACAAAAATACAATGACAGATTGTGTACTGAATGTCCAATATTAATAAATTCTTAATGCACTTTTCTGCATTACTGTGTTATGAAAAAATAAAAATTACTTTTTGGACATTGAAAAATTAATGCCAGAGGTGTAATAGGGACAGATTCTGTAATACATTTTTTTCTCCTGCTTGCTTAAAATAATTATTGTATGCAAATCTTAGTCTTTCCTCTTGAAAACAAGTAAATCCATAATAAAGAAGATTACCTAGAATTTGTTCTATCATTGAAAACTGAGGTTTTGAACAAAATCCTAAAAAATTCTGGACCATTTAGTTTAACCTTTCCTCTCTTGACCTGTGATAGAGTAGAAATAGAAGTGATACAATTAAATGTATTTACCTGTCAATACTGCAGTTAGTCTGTAAATTGTCTGTTCAAGATGAGGAAAATGTTTCATCTGATCCAAAAGCAGTTCACAGGAAGCATGAAGACAGCAATAGAAAGGAGCTACCTGTAAAGAAATAATGTGGAAAGCGGAAAAGGTGTTAGGAGAGGTATAGATTTCCAGTTTAATTTCTGGAAAAAAGGCTTGTCAAATTTGCAATCCCACCTCATGATGTTTCAAACCACGTATAGCATAAGAAAGCACCTCTACACTTTCCAAAAATAGCCTCTTTGTTTTATATTTCTCTCATGGGCTCAAGTTTCTCTTCCAATGCAAAACGCTTTCTAAGTAAAGAACTTCACATGTGATGCAAAACAGGAGAAAAGGCAATTCAAATCAAAGTGCTCACAACATTATGCTCATTATAACAAGCCCCTGCTCTGGATCCAAAATTCAGAGCATTTAAAGATGCCAGCTCTCCCAGATGCAATCTCTGAGAAAAACAAATGGGTGTCCGAGACATAATAGTCTATTTTACTGAAGTCAGATCAGTAGTGCTACCCAATCTGAAAAGGAGAAAGGACCTACTCCCTCCCCCATCTCTACAGAGGAAAAGCAATGCATGAAGAAATGCTATTTTTAGATAGTTCCTGCACTGGGATTTATCTAACAGTTCCATCTAAATACATGTTATCCAGGCAGTGTAAAGATGAAGACTGAGTTGAATACAGGGAGCGAAAATTCAGGCATGCAGGTGTGCTCCCGAAGCAGAATTCTGAGTAAGCTCCAAAACAATCTATTAGAAAAAAAAATGATGAAAACTATCAGTCAGGTCGATTGGAAGTGGGCAGCAGAGACCTAGAGACGTGTGCTAAAGATCATTCTACATTCAGAGGAACAGAAACTAGAACAAACGACTTTGTAAACAAGCAATACAATAAGCTTCCTTCCAATTAGTATGTACAAACTGTTTTATTGTTTGTCTAATTCCATATACCAACAACTGACACTTTCACTGTAAGGCCAGAGTCCTCCAGGGTTCTGTCTTTTCTTTGAAACACGAAGCAAGGGAGTCAAAATTTAAAAAAACATTACTGACTGCATAATACCAGCCTACAGGAAGATTGTCACTCCTGAGAAACTCAGCTTGTCAGAGCATCCCACCAAAAATACAAAAATTGTCCTCCAGAACTGTTTGGCTATTAGAGTCTGTGCCATCACTAAATAGGAAAATTGAGTGAGACAACAGGGCCAAGAACATAAACCCACTCGGAGCCTGTACAGAAGACACTGAAAAGCTGAGACACTCTGTAGAGGAGGGGCAGCCTGGGGCCGCTGTGTAATGAGTCCTGATGGAATGAAAGAAGTCTTTCCGTTTCCGTACAATTAGGATTGCTGCAGACTGGAATTGATTATGCAGATCTGATCACCAAAGTTACTCAGCCTGGAAACTGCAATCCACTGAATAACATCTTGTGAATAAGGTCTTGTGTCAAGGCTTGTGATTAGTATTCTGTTAGGGATTGATTTGATTATTCCAGTTATAAGAATTAACTTACACATGGACTTTGAAAAAATGAAACCATGTGGGAAATCCCTTGCACTGCCAAGGTAACTCTCATTCTTAACACAATCAATTCATGATACTAATTTATTTAAAACTTCATTATTTAACCTCATGTACATAAGTAGAAAAGAGCACTCTGCAAAAGCAGAGCTGGTAGACTGGAGAAAGCTTTTCTATCACGCTCAAAGTTTAAAAGCATTTGTCCTTGAATGCAACAGGGGATGGTGACACTAAGTTGAATGGAGATGTGTGCAAATGCCCTCATCAATAAAAAAGGTTTGTACACTGTTAAACACAGTCCTTGGAGGTAAGCTAATTAGTAAACTAGAGAGTTTTAAAACTCTCAAGTGAAATCTTTGAAGTGAAAAAAAGATATATCTACTAATGAAGTCCCCTGTGGGTTGACTAGATTTGGCAGCACTCATACTGCTACAGCTGAATTTCAACTAGGTTGATACACAGGCAGCAATAAGAAAAGTTGTATCTAAGGACAGAGAAAAAAGTACAGGTACAAATATAATACACTCAGTGACCAATATCTCTTTTCACAATTATTAGTGGTTAAGCCGTAAGGTGCAGAAGAGCAATCTAAATGTCCTATCACTGAAAGGGAAGTGGCAAGTAAGATACACATTTATGGATGATTGGTTTCAAGCAATATCTGAGAAGTCTCTCACCCATATAAAACCTAACAGAATTTATCGTTATGAAAGTGGTATATTTTCAATGTATTGCACAGAAACAGATATGACCTCTGCTTTTTGGGCTTAACAGTTTCTGTAAAAAGGCTGGTGTTGCTATGCTGTTCAGCATGAAGTATTCAGGGTTATGAACTAGAATTTTGAATGTAATAAAAAATTGTAAGCAGATTAACTATTCAATCTGGAGGTCCTCATAGATTTTATAATTGTCCTAATCTTTGCAATAGGAGAAGGATTGTACCTGAAACAGTGCTACTTATTCCTTATCAGGAAAACATTATTTATCACACTGCAACCAAGAAGCTGGCTGTATGAGCTGCATTATTTAATGAACCTGATACTTTCATATGGTGTTATGATTTGTTTCTCTCTCTGACTACAAAGCCTGAAGTTCTCCATTTCCTAAAACTTGTGACAAGTTAGAAACACAGAGACACAGGAAAGAGACATGGGCTGAAAACAGCAGAAGTTGTTTCTTATTCTCCATGAATAACATCACGACTTTTAAAGCTGCCATCAAAAACGCCAGGGCAGTCAGGAGAAGGGGAAAAGGTATGCAAAAGGCAGCCAGCCCAGGAGAAGTGTCTCTGATAAACAAACAGCAGGATTAGTATGCCCAGGCATATGTATAAATAGAGAATTACATTCCTCCTCTCATACTCACAGTCTTCCAAGCACACGTACTTCACACTGCTCTTGTCTTCCAGGTTGAAGGCTGACACCTCTTTGACCTGTGGCTTTGTAGTAGAAGAGGGAAGAAAGTATTCCCAGGCTACATTAAAGGGCTATAACAAAAAAAGGAGCAGGGAAAACTTGGCTTCCACATTCTGCAAGAAATTTTATTCTTTATTTCATTATTCCTCATTTAAATCAAGGTCAAAGTTTCTGATTTTGTTTGGGTTTGGTAGTTACACACTTTTTTTGTTTTTGAACTAAGCTAAACTTGCCTTGCTGATATGTCTATTTTTTTATTTGCCAGATGGAACTAGCTTCAAAGGAGCATTTATGCTTATTCAGTCCCTATCTTTCGGCAGTTTTAGTGATATTTAGTGAATACTTAAAGGGACACAGAAAGCACATTTTGGGATGTATTGAGGTCATCTGGGAAAAGGGGAAAGTGGATGACATTAACTTTCCCCCAAACAGATGGCTTTCATAGCAAACTATTCAAAAATGCATATTGCCAATATAAACCAAAAGTGGTGATGCCACAAGGTTACTATAAATGTCCTATCCACAGAGAAAAGACCAGGTTAAAAATGGACAGTTTGGATCACCCATTGCCTGGTTAACTATTTTTGTGATGCCTTTGAAGGGCTTAAGGTTTGTTCTTATCCTTTTCTATGAGTCAATCTTGCTTACATTTCTCGGAGAACTCCGAATTATTTATTAGTTGTTTACTAGACACTGGCTCAGAACAGACACTTTTTCTACTTGGCTTCTGAATTATTTGCTGCTTATAGCAGTTGTAACTAATCCCATCATTTTCCTTCCAGAGCATTTAAAAACAAAAAAGTAAACAAAAAAACCCACAAACAAACAGAAAAAACAAAAAAAAAAAAAGGAAAAAAAACAAACACAACCAAAAAACCAAACAACAACAACAACAAAAAAACAAAACAAAACAAAACAAAACAAAAAACAGCACCACTGTTCTATAGCTGTAAAATGTAGCTTTAAAAGTGTTAACTTGCATCCAGCAAATGCACAATTGCAGTGGAGAGCTACCTAGCCATCACTTATTTGTATTAATGCGATCAAGAACAAAAGGTGTGAAACCGAGTTTTATATATGCAAAAAGAAGCTACAAAACTTATCTGCCATGCTAGAGAGAAAAACTCATCCCCAAAGAAGATAAACTGAAAGGACCTCCTTATTCATACTGCCTTCTCATACACTTAAATTATTTCAGCATTGTTATTTCCAGTGTAAAGAGACAACTATCAGGTTACAAATGCCTGGAGGCAGGGAAAGAAGAGGGTAGGCAGATGGAAGGTTTTTTATATTCCTTTTCTACATTAAAAAAAAAAAAAAATCTAAAAATTACTGTATTGCTCAGAACAAAGTCAACTTCATCCAGCATCCTGTCTGACAGTGGACAGTAGCAGATGTGTCAGAAACAAGAGGACAATAAACATTATACTCTCAGCTTCCAGAAATCTATGGCTTAAGGTCCTAGTAAGCCACTGTTTACATCTTTGAGTTTAATAGCTTGTGATGGATTTTTTGTTATTATTCCATTAATTTATTCAGTGATTTTATCCTGTTTCAGTAAGTTTTCTTTGTTCGCTGTAAACAAGCTGCCATTTTACATGACCTGATTCTTTTACAGTGAAAAAGAAGAGTGAACACCAATTCTCAAGAGCTATAGATGCATCCTAGACCTGTTCATCTCCATACTGATGACTTCTAAGCGATCTCCATTCTGAGGAAATCAGAGTTGCAAAAATTCCTAAGATAGAAAGGGAGAGACAGGGACTGAATCATCTGGGGCAGAAAACAAAGGCCACCAATGTGCAGGAAGGTTGCCAGAGGACAGACAGGTCTTTTTTTGGATTATTTGCTCTTATCTATTGCTCTCATTGCCACTCAATGCAATACCTGGGGAATTCTAGCTTTTCATTTTATCTTTGAGGATATTGTAGAGATGGGAGAGGTTGTGCTGGTAAATTAACAGATACCTCATAGGTATTTACCCCTTGTTAGCTACAGCTGTTTCTCTGTAGACACTCCAGAGATATAAACTTAACATCATATTACAGAGGAGACATGCAAAAATACTGAGACAGCAAAAGGGACATAAACGCCTTTTTAGATCACTTATGCATTCAAGATTTGGGGGCCCAATAAACGGATTAAATTATGTAGAGAACTCAGGCACTATGTCTCCATAGTGATTAGCAAACAAGCAACACATTTGTTCCTTCGTGGTTTCTAGCACCTTACATCCCTCCCCAACTGGATGGCTTTAAAGAGTTCAACATCTGTTATAAAAACACAAGTGCTTATTCTATAAGACTAGACACAGAATAGAAATGTCAAATGTAAACATCTACAGAATCTCCAGGCCTTATTTTATTTTGAAGTTTTGCACAGCACTCATGAGATTATATCCAGACTAAAAGGAATTCTGAACTATGCTATCATGTTTTTCATCTCCTGCCAAAGACTTCTTCGAAATTCACAGCTCATTAGAACCTTCTGACTACTTAATAAACAAAGCTTTGTATTATCACCTAATTAAAATATATCTCATTTCAGAGCTTTATTGCATAACATAAAGCTTCTGCTGCAAGTTTATACAAAAATTGCTATGCAGACTTCAGCTAATTGCACCTCTCAAACCATAGTTCTGCTATGAACTGGCACAAGCTAAACTATATGTAAGTAATAACAATTATTCCTCTGAAAAAAAAACCAAAAAGAAACAAAAAAGCAACCTAGAGAAAGACCTTATGTGTTTTAAGTTCAGCTTACAGAAAACACACTTCAGCCTATACCTTTACACATATAACCAAGTACTAATCCTTAATCCTGCTTTTAACACCTTGTGATATCTGAAAGGGTTTCTTTTGCAATTAGGTGTTGCTTTTCTAGTCTGAGACCGCATTACTATTATTTATTTCAGTAAGAATATGACATATGTCACAATTTAAAACCAACCCCAATGTAAACTTTCCTAAATTGCGCCATCATAAAATGCACTGGCACAATGAAAGCCTTGTACTCTGCAGGCTTATCTACCCACAATCTGTATGCACTGTGAGGGCAGAAAAATAATTTTTGTGGTATGTTGAACACGCTTACAAATTGCAGTGGGTGTGTCAAGAAAGACAATATAACTAAGACAAATGATACTCTGCAGTACTTCTCACACATATATATCTGGTTTTCTATTGGAGTCTCTGGGGAGGAGAAAGAGAGAAGGGAGACAGCAGGTCACCCACTAAAGAGTGAGGTAGAAGGTGGGTACCTCTCAATTGTGTGGGAAGACAAAAAGAGGGTGATAGAAGTAGCAAACTCTTCTTTGTCAAAGGCAAAGCCCAAACCTCCTTGGAGGAAGGGACTCAGAGAAATATGTGACCACCCAACCTATGCTTGCAGCATGTTAATCTGAACATTCCTGATTTTCACTTTTGTGTTGCTCACTAAGGCCTGAACTGCTTCCATCAGTGTCACAAGGATAAATTCACAGCTATGAGACGTTGCAGTAAAACTGCTTCTTTAAATGCAGGGGTGATGGCTGGCACAGCACAATGTCAACACAGTGCTCATAGTCACACATTGCAATGACCCGACAGCCTTGTGACAGACCAAAATTGCTGTGATTTAGATGGTTCTTCACCATAAAGGATGCTGATCAGGAGAGTTACACAACAGAGAGGACAAGTGGCCTGATCTACAAACAGATATAGTTACAGCAATTCTCAGCAGTGTTTACAGCTCCAGGTAGCCCTTCTGCCAGTGGAGCCTCTTCCCATCACAGCTGGGGTGTCCAGGTGATTCCAGGAGGTAGCCAGACTCCTGAAAATGGGACATGATTCTTTAGTTTTGAGAAGGATGACAGGATCCCAACACACTCACAGCTTAGAGAGACACATTCTTCTACAGTGAGTTCAACAAAGATGACTGAAATGGCATAATTAATTTGAAGGCAAATTAGCATAATTAGCTTTTCTAAAAAAAAGGTCGAATAGAAATGCAAGCAGTTTATATGCGACGCCCACCACTCCCCCGCAGGCACGTCCTTGATCTCATATAAGCTTAGAATTGTTGTATAATAGTTGCAGGCAGCTCTGCTCACTCTGCTTGATCCTGAGGAAATCCCTTCTGCCCTCTCCAGAAGGTCTATGTGTGCCCCTGTCCGTCACTTTCATGAGAGTGGACCCCAGCACCAGCTGTGGCTACTGACAATGCCAAGTCCCCCTGTTCCCACCTGAGCAAGGTGCCCAGGCAGGGGCAGTCACCCTCCCACTCCAAATGTTCCTTCCACCCTGCCCTCCTCACAAGGACGGCTGAGCACGGAAGCAAAATCCAAATGCTGCATGTGACAGAAAGAGGCAAAACAACGTAACAGAGGAAGAAAAGGACTAGAGAGGGGAAACCAGGATCATGCAAGAGATGCTACGAGTCAGGAGAAATATCATGGATCACAGAATCACAGAATGTTAGGGACTGGAAGGGACCTCAAAAGGTCATCTAGTCCAATCCCCCTGCCAGAGCAGGAACACCTGGATGAGGTCACACAGGAAGGCATCCAGGTGGGTTTTGAATGTCTCCATAGAAGGAGACTCCACAACCCCCCTGGGCAGCCTGTTCCAGTGCTCTGTCACCCTCACCGTGAAGAAGTTTCTTCTCATATATAAGTGGAACCTCCTGTGTTCTAGTTTGCACACATTGCCCCTTGTCCTGCCATTGGTTGTCACTGAAATGCAATGGAGAAAGGTTCCATCTTTCATCTTCTTTCCTAATGTAACAATTAAAGGGCAATAAATGGCAATAGTAAATGATGGAATTAAAACAGATAGAGATGATTCCTCACACTTGTAGTTCAGCAATATTGTGGATACTATAAAGATTACCTGGATTCAAAAGGGGACAGAAAACAATTCTTGCATGAAAAAAAATCTATTTAGCAGCATTGAATATTAGGCAGCATTTCTGACTTGGGAGCTACAAAAATCACAGATCAGTGGTTGCTTGGAGAATATTTGGATAAAATATCACTATATGCTTGTGTGTTTCTTTTACTTTTCCCTGTATTTCAGTGACAGGATCATTGGTGACCATCAGAGACACTAAGGCAGACTCAGTAAAGCCAGCCCAATGGTCTTCTGAAAAAGGAACTTCTGCTTATCCAGCATAAATTGTTTTAAAAAGTGTTACATATGAATGCCTGGATCCACTGGGTACGTTAGTCTAACTGCGAACAAGGAGGGTGTCATATATACCTGCTGAAAGAAAACCAGTATAGCTCTCTCTTGAAGGTAAGCAGTGACAATAGTAAGCTTTTTCTTATTAAAAAAAATAGAGACCCATTCCTTTCCACTACAGGCAATCACTGTGCTTTGGAATGAGCCTGAATCTTTCTTGGATTTTTATTAAATACCTGTGGAGGGATGTGGAGGAAATCAAAAACTTGATACCGAGGTCATCAGCAAAGGGGGACGAGAGGGAAACACTAAAGGAATATTTAATTAATAAAATAGAAGGGGAAAGAATTAAGCCAAATAAGCTGGACAACATTACACTTTTATCGTGTCCAGGAAACTTAAACTAAAGACCCAATACCATGACAATCTGCAAAAAGGCAATGTAAAAGACCAAGAAGAGAACAGCATTGCCTTGGGGACAGTCTTTGTCTCTCTGTTAAGAGATTACAACTGACTGCATTATGAACCTTTAGTTATTTATCAGTTTAATTTCTTTTGTAATAGAATATACAAATATGCAGGAATCTTTACATCAAAGAAGCAAACCAGTGATACCTGCACACAACAGCATCGAGACTGCCAGCATAATAACTCCTTCCTTCACACACAGTGAGACTTTTAATCTCAAGAGTAATTTTAATCTTGACCGTGTCTAAGGGTTTATTCTGCTATATTTGCATCCATCTTTGGTAAAATAAGGTCCTTATTGTGATTAAACTACTCCCTCTTTTTCCCTTGAGCTTCTATATTACTGATGATGATTTTTTTCTTACATCTCTTTGATTATACCTTAATCAGTCAGAAAGGTCTTGCCAAATAGGTCCAGGCTGTTAAATTTCTACATTCCTCCAATCCCTTCACAAATTTCGTTCCTAGATTATAGCCTGGTCAGTTTACAAGCCCTTTACAAATCAAAAATTATTTCCAAAAATAATTATTTCCCAGAGCAAAATATATAGCAGCTGGCACGACTGTTTTCTGACTGATGTATATGAAGATCAAGACTTAGCACCTGAAATACTGAAGTACTTGAATAAACTCTTTTGGAAGTTCACGAGCAAGATTCTTTCTATTCCAAGATCAGATATGTCAGTTCTCAAGAGGAAATTGGTTTTGGTTTGTTTTGATTTTTTGTTTGTTTGATTGATTTGGTTTGTTGTTTGGGTGTTGGTTTGGTTTGGTTTGGTTTGGTTTGGTTTGGTTTGGTTTGGTTTGGTTTGGTTTGGTTTGGTTTGGTTTTTTTTTTGTGGGAGTGCTTTGTCTGTTGGTTTGGTTTAAAATGTTACTTAGCATTAGATGAGTTCCAAATTCCTTGACATGTAAAGTGGAAATGTCTTCTTTATGATTGCTAAGGAGGCCACCTATTGGTTTTGTCCTGTGGAAGTATTTTTTTTTCACTTTGACTCCCTGTGATGTCAAATACTAGACTGTCTTTTAATTCTTTGTTCTTTAAACCTTTTCCTGTCCATCATTTTTATAACTTTCTGTTTATTCTGTTTACTCATTTTCTTCACTTTGGCTTCATTTGTGGAGCTTTCTGCAGTTTATTATTAGTATTTACAAATACTTAACGCTGGGAAATATGCATGATTACTGGATTACGTAAACAGAAAACCAAGCAGCGCATACAATTAAAATCCTCACCTAACGGTTACTATGAAGCAACCAGATGAAGTTTTCAAGTGCTGCTCACCACCTCTTCACCTTGAAAATTGCTGTGCTAGCCTAACTAAAAAAGGGACAAATCAAAAACATTAGAAACAATAGCAACACTTTGACAGAACAAGCAAGTTTAGCTGTCATCACATTTCGCAAGGATGGCAGGGGTGTAATACTGAAGCATCCTGCAATACCAGCACTATCTCAGAAGGAACAGGCTGTAGTACTTTCCCTCAGCCCATGTAAAATTACAGATCAAAGGTCCTTTGGATGTTTCATTACAGGGAACAGTAAATAAAGCTAATTAAATGAAATCTCTTGTTCACATTACTCAGCCTTTTAGGAACAACAAGGCCTAAAACTGTCATACTACATAAGTCATGAGTTCTGCAATTCTTAATTTTAAAATTATGGATGATATTCCTGTCAAAACATGTCCCTCTACAACCTGAATTATTATTGTGAGTGGGAAACGCATGATGTTTAACACATAGAAAGAAACCAAATGGAAAATTCAGACTTCCTTTCAGCAGTAAATAATGTTAAAAGAAGTGGCACAGAGCACATTTCAACAATCAGCCACAGGCTAAATAAGCGGAAAACAAAGCTCAATGAAGCAACACGGTGGATTGATTCATTAGGTTTGCATACCAGCAGAGCTTGGTTTGTGCCCTGCCTGGAGTTTGTAGTACAAATAAAAGCAGCCGCCTCAACTTTAGCCTTCCTGTAATACCAAAAACCTTTGGTGATGTTCTGGTATGGAGAAAGTGGTAAAGATCGCAGGCGCCTATATTAAGATGACAACAGGAAATCATGGTAGCAAGGTTTTTCAGTGCAAGAGTAACAATGGGTGGTTAAAGCAACAATTTTCATGGAAACACAGACACACATATTACTGGTTGGAACAACTGGAAAAGGTAATCCCTGCCCCTGTGGCATAGAGACAACACTTCCACCATTTTGTGACACCTCCAGAACAATGTGTACTTTCCGATGACCACTGCTGTACCCAGCAGAGCCAAACTGAGAAGATTTGTACATTTTTTCTTAACATCTGTCAGGTTGCATTATATCAAGCATACACTAACAAAAATATAGTGTTTACAATAAAACCAGTTTTTTAAATGTAGGAATCTGCTGAGACACAGTATTGCTAAGTCTGATTGAAGATGCAACTCCATCTCATTCATGAAAACAAAGGTCTCTTACTCACGTAGAACAGGAGATGCAGTCTCCAAGGAAAAGTAAGCTAAATGCCTCACCTTCACTAGGCACATTTATCACAACTATTGCGCATTTTCAAAGTATGTCCGAGCTCCTTAAGAGTGTTTTTAAAGGGGACAGAAAAAAATCCAAGACTGGACAAAATCCTCAGACAACTCTTAAAAGGTGCGTTAAATGTACATGAAACAATATCTTGGATGCATTGCCTAAGAAGGATACATTATCCCTGAACAATCCTCCAGGAGATTCCCCAGACCTTGTATGAGAAGGAACATGTATTCCTTTGGTTTCTTTTTAATGCAATTTCAGTAGCATTGCATGCCCATCAGTATCCTTGTGTTTTCCTGCATTGGCACTGCAGGGGAGTGAGAATACCAGGAATCCTCCTCCTTTTGTTTCTGGGATTCCTTTGCTGTTGTGTTTGTATGACCACTGTTCCTATCTGAAAACAAAAACAAAACAAACAAAAACAAACAAAGACAAAAAACACACAAACAAACACAAAACAAACAAAAAAAACACAAAGCAAACAAGAGTACAAATTTTTTTAAAAAGTCATTACACATATACCTCTGCAGTCTTTTTGAAATGTTTTGAGGCATCTTGAAAACATAACTCAAGAAAAAAACAGGTAGAAGATAGAATATTTTGATAAAACAGTCAGCCAAAACCAGCCAGCTGAACCACAAGGTCATGATATCTTCTGCAAAGTGAATTAGGTAACAGCAATATGGTTTTTTACATCTGTTGGTAATACATTCAGTATTTCTGGTTAGAGCTGTAAAAAAACCACAAGTACCAACTTTATATGTCTTAGAAAGAAGAATATACAGAACAGGGCATCACATCCGTTCAATTCTAACAGCTAACAGCAGGACCCTAGGACATGCATAATAATCAATGTATTATTCAAATTGATTTTTTTTTCTGGAGATGTTTTGAAAGTATGCCTCACATGTCCAACTATATCACAAGCATAAATTTCAGTTTCATTACATCTATCTTAAAACATGCCAAAACACTTCTTGAAGGCATATTAACAATGTACATTCCCAGAAAAACAATGTTTATTCAATTATAACACAAATTACAATCTGTCCAGGTCTCTTTCCCCTTTCCTCCACGTTGGCTGAGATCCAAAGATAGCCTTGCAGTATGGTAAAGAAACGTGTTCAATTTTTCGCTTACAGATTACCAAAAAATGTTTAATGTATAAAATTAAGCACAACAATCAAAGGAAACTTCTAGGAAATTCAACATTTTAATTGAGACTAAATTCAATTCACAAGTTTTGCCACCCACACAACACCTGAAAAAGACTCTTTCTCCTTGAGATCAGTGCCTCTGGGTGTGTGCTAGCATGCAATCAAAATTCTCATTTGCTTCTAGCACTTAATTTCAAAATAAAGGTATGAATTCTAGCATTTAAATTTTTTTTCTTCTAATTATTCATAAATCTTTACATTATTAATTCTTAATCAGCTTCAGAAGTTAGAACATTTTACACATGATTATGTTTCTTACTTCAATAAAAAAGAATCAATATGCCTTTCCATTCTCTTTCTCTTATTTGCTGCTCCAGTTAGTCTGCCCCCTCATTTGTTTTTATTAAGCTTTGCTTTATTTCTGAGATTGAATTCACAAGCTTAGCAAATGATGAGGCTGCCTCTTGTTTCAGTTCCTTAAGTTCCCTCCTAAATTACATGACAGCCTTCAGGGGTGCTGTGGTGGACCATCTCTTTTTCCTGCTGTTGTTAGATTGTTCGTTCTTCCATTTCTTTGAGTTAAACAGCAGAAGTTTGCTCACTAATCATGTTGCTTTCTTAATTTTATTGTTGCCTCAGCTTTTTCCTGATTACTGCCACATTTAAATAAAAATTAGGGGTTGATTTTTAAGGCTTATACAAAGGTCAGACATTTCTATATGCCTTTGGCCCTTGAAGCTTTGCTGGATACGTTTGATGCTGCATCAAGTTATATAAACCTGGACTGTCTGCATAAAGGAACACAGTTCTCCCTCCACATGATCCCTGCTTACATCACAGCAATTGAAGGTCACATTTTTTTGCAACATGCACCCATGTGACTCCAAAGATATATTTGAGTTCAAACATCTGAGACAGGCTTTGTTCAGATCCCACTGTGCAATTAGTGCGTTACTGTTTAGTGTAATAACACAGCTGCATGGTCTCCTTCTGGCTTGGAGAATGTGTAGGAAACCTCAAAATTTCAAACACAAATCAAAGCCACAGATCTCCTACCCTGTCTCTCAGATGCCAGCAGGGAATGATCAACTGGACTGCTTGCATGCTCCCCCCACACTGCCAAAGACCTCCTCACTTCTGCTGATGTCTAATATTTGTCCTCCTCTAGGAGAGGAAGGTAGAAGACCATCATAAACATTGCCTGCAGGCTCATTCATTCACTCGAGCAGGGAACTCTGCCTGAAAAGCTGAATGTGCAGCCACCTGTGCCTGTCATCTGCTCCACTTACAAACAAAATCAGAGGAAGAATCCCTAGAATTTCCTAAAAATTAACATGTAGACTAGATCACAGTGTAAAGCGAGAATAACAAGATCTACAAGTTTTCTCAGCCAAGCTGATTAACAAGAGAGAAAGAGAAGAAAGCCACCAGCTCTTACTTTCCAAAGTCATAGAAGCATTTACCAGATTTTTCTATTATCATAGAGGTTCTTGCCATTGTTTCATCTTACTATGCTATTTAGAGCTAAGAAATTACTGTGCCAAATTGCTTTAGTCAGAAGTGGGTTGCAGTGCCTTTATCAATCTGCCATTCCTTTTCTTCATTGTTCTGCTTATTGGTAAGACTTTTTTTCCCCAAAGCAAGTTAAGAAATCTTACCTCATTTCTAATCTTTTGTGGAGTTGCAATCACTTATTTTAAAGATGCTTCCCGATCTGTGTCCATTTTGCATGTAGAGGGATTTTCCTGGTCCATGCTCATTTTGTCTGTAGAGGGTTTCCAAAACAAGATTGCAGAAAGTGACTTGGAACACTGTTTCAGAGGCAGCTGAATGGCTTCTGGGCCTGGATTTCCAAGCCTACAGGGTAAAGAGCCCATCCAAAATGTTTTGGGTTTTGTTCTTTGTTGTTGCGGTGGTGTGGTTTAGTTTTGGGTTTTGTTTCATTTTGGGCTTTTTGTAGAGCAGTGCAGGAAAACATAGCTAACTTACTTTGTTTTTAATGTGGTACATAAATTTAAAAAATTACTCTAAAAGATAAGAATAGGAGAGCTTTCCCAGACTATAGTTCAGATGTACTCCAACCTACAGAAGAGGCAGACAGACCTGTGGCTGTGAATACAAGCAGAGCCTCCCCATGCACTCTTCACTACAGCACCAAAACATATGACCTATAGTGTAAGTAAAACGTTTGTAACATAAAGTTCCCATTTTCCATTTAAACTTTTTTTCACTTGCTTGAACTTCAAATTCGGCTGCAGTTTATATTCGACTTTTAAAGTGGTACAAACAAGTTTGCTGGGTTGCAGTAATTTCCCTTGCCCGCAGTGGGGTACCTGGTGTTCTGACACGTCATGCTCAATTCTTCCATCTTACGATCATGGAGGCTTCTCCTTCCTTCCAGCTCTTCTCATCATGCTACACTCAGACTCTTGTCTGCCTCTTGAAATGCTCAGACAATTGTCACATTGGAGAAGACAAACTATATTTCTGACTAATGGATACTGTGGCAGCATAATTATCTCAAGGAAGGAAATCTTGTCTATTTATTACCCAAACAAGTATAAAGTTACAGAAAAGCAAAATCCTGACAAGAGAAAAACCCAAGATTCTGTCTTCTGTAAAAAAGTTTTGGAGGGCAGGAGAAGGATCATGCCTCCAGAGTTATTTAACCTTACCTGTCTCAAGAGACTAGCAGAATATTCTTGGTCTTTGATTATGGACATCAAGAGACTAGCAGAATATTCTAGGTCTTTGATTATGGACATATCTAGTCATTCAGGAGAAACTTCTAATCTTTTTTAAATTACCTGTGACCCTGACATCAGTCTAGATAGCAGACTCTATTGTACTTGGGGGAGCTGCCCTGGTAAGCCTGAAGTCCTTATATTAGCTAAAGCTAGGCCTCAACCTATGATCAGAATAGATTCAATACAGAAAGTGTATTTAGAAGATCCCTAAGACATGCTTCTCGGAGTTCATTCAGAAACACTATCATAAGAAGGAGGTTTTTGTTATGTTTTGGATAGTAGCCAACTGGCTAAAACACCTACCAAACAAACGGGAGATCTAATCCCACAGCAGCACTTCCTTGGTGAGAAGCACACTGAAGAAGGTTTGGAAACATAATCATTGAGTGGCCAGAAATACAAGAGTCACAGGACCAGTAAATGAACAAATTAAATGGAGTATAAATCTGCCATAGGATTTACAAGTTGGAGAGGACAGACCAGGTCTCCTGGCTCTCTTTCAGAATATTTCTTGATTTTATCTAGTGCATATGTAATGTAAAATAAATAAGCATTCCTAAGAAAACAGATTAAAAGGTGCTAAACATAGAATTACTCTCATAACTTCTACAGCATTAGAAAATGAAAGAAGTAGTAAAATTGACATTTCTAAATGGGCATTCATTGTGAATTCAGAAGGTCTCTTTCTAAGAAGGAACAACCAACAGGCAGTGCATTTATTTTACTGAGAAAGATTCTTCAATAAAGTAAAACAAGTGCAGAAGACAAAAGGTGGATACTATTGAGACAAGCATTAATTTTCAGGAACTTTCTGTAACCAAATTCAACAAAAATCCTTACAAAGCTGACAGTAATAATAATCTGAAAACTAAAAATTTGATAAATTCTTAGTCATGCTGATACTCAGCTAATACAAATCCTCACTGGAATGCATAATTTGTAACATCTCAAGTTGAAAGCTGAAGAATAAAGAAATGGAAATATATTTCAAATTATCTGATTTTATTCCTGTATCTTCAACTTGATAAATAAATTCATAAACATTTGATGCATAAGTTACTCTTTATCAGAGCAAAAAAAGAAAATGTAACTGTCTGCAAAGAACAATACACACTATTAGTGCATTCATGACTGAAGGCGTTATATTAAAGAGGCACAATGTGATGGACTTGAAACAGCCCTCTGGTGAACAGAACAGGCTAGTGTGCAGTCATAGATGAAAAGTGAGGAAAACATCAGAGACTGCTCAACATGAGCTTTCAATAGCAAAGCCATGTCCATTCAAGGTACACTGGAGATCTCTATTACGCCTTATGTTCTTTTCTGTGAGCCCAAATGCTACCCACATCACTCAAGTTTCTCAGAAATCACACTAAAACAAATATAGGTGGACAACAAATCTCAAAGAAAAGAGTTCTGCTCCACACTTGGAAAAACGAAAAGAAGCATACATACTACGTACAAGATAGAAAGGATCTTTGTTATTTCTGCCTGTTGAATTCTAAATGCATGCTTTAAATTGCTAAAGAACATGCATGTTTTGAATTACTAAGGAATACATCCTCAGACACTGACTATAGAAAGCTGATAGTTAGAAGCCAGGATAATTAATTTAGAAGGCATAGACGTATATTGCTAACAAAGTAAACCATAGGTCACAAGACCTGTAACAAAAATACATGCATTTTCAAATACAAAAAGTGTGCTAGAAAGGCGTGCACTTCTCATATTTCATAATACCCAGGTTATACTGAAGATAAATAATGAAATCTAAAAAGGGACATTTTTGAAATAATTTTCATAGCACTCCCATGATGAGTGAAGATCAAGTAGAATAATTAATCATCCTTTGTGAGCCAGAAGAGATAGGACCAGCCACAAAGACATGCAGGAATAATAAAGAACTAAGTCTATCTGGTTTTATCAGGAAATACACAGCCTACTTAGAGAAGATGTTGCCTTCAGTAAGAGAAATGCATGAATAATAATGAGAACTAAAATGCAATAAATAATCACTCTCATTGGCATAGAGGAAGATGGAGTTATTACTAAATCTTATAGGGGATTTACTTAGTATAGCTTTGCTTAGACAGTCCCAGCTCCTCATTGAAGTAGCTGATGTGCCAAAGGAAATCTAGAATGGCAGTGGCTATGGGAGACTGTGGAAGGGCACAGTTGTCCATGTTTCCCTAAACTGAACACCCAGGAGTATTTTGGAGGGCCTAAGGACAGCTAGGAGTCACAAACCTAGAGAGACTAAGAAGTGAGGACTCCACCTCTGCTGGTAATTTGCTGTGGTAGATAATTTTGGCCAAGATCCTTGTGAATCTTAGAGCATCCAGTTCACTGTTTTTTGTTTTGTTTTGTTTTTTTTTTAATGTCTAATTCCAAAAGAAAACAATAAAACTTAGGCACCTAAAATGTTCACTGAGATCTTAATGCCTTTTCAACTACCCACAGCCTGAATGTGGAGCTAAAAGGCCTGTCTGAGAAAGGTGAGAATGTCTCAAGAATCAGGCTGACACAACCCTTACGTGTTAAAAAGATCCTAAGACCTGTTTCTTATATAGTAGTGGGTTCATCCACTGTATGTGGTGTTAAGTAAACCTAAGATACATTCCCACAGACAAAAAGTCACTTGCAAACGCATATTGAAGGGACCAAGATGCAACAACGCTGTGCCGATGGAATACTATCAAGCAAATTAATGCAAAAGAGAAAGACTATCCACACATAAAGAAGATGTTAGACATCTTTTCAGAAAAATGCAAGCAATACACAACAAAAAAATGGAAACAAAGAAGATAGTTATCTTTAAGAACTTAGATATTAGGCCTTCAATACACCATATATGCCCCAAGAATAGAGAGAAGTCCAACTTTCATGAGCCAACATAACATCCTTTCCAAAAATAAATATGAATTCACATACCCATAGTAGAAGTTAAAATCAACAGCATATGCTTTAAAAAAAATTATTTTCCTTAATGCTCAGTATTGTGTCGTCTAGCACCAGAAATGTTTACTTAAAGCCTTTCCTCTACTCCAAGACTGCTCTGAAACATCCATCCCTTAAAGAAGTTTATTCTCACCATCAAATACTGGCGCTTGCTTGTCCCAGGTCTGAGTCACTGTGCCCTTCAGACTCATAAGGCATGCCCTGATCAATGAAAATCAGGATGCAGTATCTACGGGAACTCCAAATACCTCCAAAGCTATTGTGGTACTCTTTTCTCTTGGAGGTACCATATTCCGTAATTCATACCAGTAATTCCCAATGACCAGGATACTAAATGCTACAGACTAGTTTGGCTTCCTCTTCCAAAGGACGATCACAAATGTGGCCTGGCTAGCTTTGAGGAATCTGTGCTTAACAAATAACCCAAAAGCCCTGCAATGACTGGATTAGCCGGGACTTTTGTGGGGTTGGTCAGGACCTTGGCCACAGGTCTGAGTGCTGCCCTGTTCAGACAATGCTCCAGATCAACAATTGTGATCTCCTGCTTTAACAGACTGCCATGAAAATCCAAAAGAGGCACGTTTCTTGTAAAAGCGTATAATGCCTGGTAAATCTATTGGAGTTCTTCCTCTGCCTACAGAGGTCATTATAGAAAAGATGGAGCCAGAGTCAGACAGAATCAAATATACCAATTAACCTGCAAAGCCCTTCGCAAAGCCCTTCACAAAGCCCTATAAATTACACTTTCTTACACATTCTTTTAAATTCTTTTGGATTACTTTAGTGTAAGCATAACACTAGCTGTTTGCTACTGATTACAGTCCTGTCTTTCCTCATATCCTCTAAAACAAAAGGTCCATCATGACCAGGTAAAAACATACCTGCACAACTGCCATCAGTCCATTTTTTATACAACTTAACAACAAGGATCTGAAGAAGAGTAAGGGTTACGAAAGAGATACTTCTCTTCTTTCCAGCTTTAACTGAAGCACTCCATCTTCAAACAATGGCTCTTCTCAATATTACAGACACTGTCATTTCATCTTCCTGTGACAAAACAACTGCCTTCTCATCTGCTAGTGTTCTTGGACAGTTTCAGAACCACCTTCATCCATTTATTTGAAGTTTTCTCATACCTTAGAGTGCCCCTGTATTTTTATATTTTCTGTTTTGTAGCTTTGACCACAGACATGGAAAGTGTTTTTATCCACAAGACTGAGTCAAAAATAAGTTAAAAGACATCAGGTTGTCCCTATAGAAACAACTTTACCTGAAAAACTGAAATACATTATGGTGGCCTAAAGAAACACTTGGGGATGGGAGGGGGCAGGGTTTAGTCATGATTTTCTCTCACTTTGTTTCTTAAACAATATATTCATATCCCTTGGCACTGACAGACAGGAAGACTATCTTCTACACTTGCATTCAGATGAAATTTGAAGGATAAGAAAAACACTTCAGAGGATTTGCTGCAGTGAGTTCTCACCAACGTAAGTGACAGAGGTTTTAACCCATGTATCTCTAGAAACAGCATACCTTCTCTATTTCTAACCAACTTAAGAGTGGCTACAAGGCAAATATATAAAGAACAAAATATCCCTATTCTAAATCCAGCGCACATTAAAATCATAGAATCATTGAGGTTGGAAAAGACCTTTAATATCATCAAGTCCAACCATTCACCTACCAGTGCCAAGTCCACCACTAAACCATGCCCCTAAGCACCACATCTACACATCACTTAAATACCTCCAGGGTTGGTGGCTCAACCACTTCCCTGAGCAGCCTATTGCAGTGCTTGATAACCCTTAGAAATATATCTTAGTATCCAATCCAAACCTCCCTTTGTGCAACTTGAGGCTATTTCCTCTTGTCCTACTACTTGTTACTTGGGAGAACAGATCAACATGCACCTCACTACAACCTCCTCTCAGGTAGTTGTAGACAGCGATAAAGTCTCCCCTCAGCCTTCTTTTCTTCAGGCTAAACAACATCAGTTCCTTCAGCCACTCCTCATAAAGTCTTGTGCTCCAGACCCCTCACCAGCTTTGTTGCCATTCTCTGAACTCTCTCCAGCACCTCAATGTCTTTCCTATAGTGAGAGGCCCAAAACTGAACACATTATTCGAGGTGGTGCCTCACCGGTGCCAAGTACAGGGGTAGGATCACTTCTCTGGTCCTGCTGGCCACACTATTCCTGATACAAGCCAGGATCCTCTTGGCCTTTTTGGCCACCTGGGCACACTGCTGGCTCATATTCAGCCAGCTGTCAATCAACACCCCCAGATCCCTCTCTGACAGGCATCTTTCCAGCCACTTTGCCCTGAGCCTGTAGCGCTGCCTGGGGTTGTTATGACCCAAGTACAGGACCCGGCACTTGGCCTTGTTAAACCTCATACAATTGGCCTCAGCCCAACGATACAGCCGGTCCGGATCCCTCCATATCCCAGGTCCCATCCTACCCTCAAGCAGATTAACACTCCCACCCAATTTGGTGTCATCTGCAAATTTACTGAGGGTGCACTCAATACCCTCATCCAGATCATTGATAAATATATTAAACAGAAGTAGCCTCAGTACCGAGCCCTGTGGAATATCACGCATGATCAGCCACCAACTGGATTTGACTCCATTCCCCACAACACTTTAGGCCTGGCCATCCAGACAGTTCTTTACCCAGTGAAGAGTATGCCCATCCAACCCATGGGCAGCCAGTTTATCCAGGAGAATGCTGTAGGAAACAATGTCAAAGTCTTTACTAAAGTCTAGGTAGACAACATCCATAGCCTTTCCCTGGTCACCTTGTCACAGAACGAGATCAGGTTATTCAAGCAGGACCTACCTTTCATAAACCCACACTGACTGGGCCTGATCATCTGGTTGTTCTGTATGTGCCATGTGATGGCACTAAAGATGATCTGCTCCATAACCTTCCCTGGCACGAAGGTCAGACAGAGAGGCCTGTAGTTCCCCAGATCCTTCTCTGGCTCTTCTTGTAGATGGGCATCATGTTTGCTAACCTCTAGTCCACTGAGACCTCCCCGTTAAGACAAGACTGGTGATACATAATTGAAAGTGGCTTGGTGAGCACCTCCACCAGCTCACTCAGAACCCTTGGGTGGATCCCATCCAGTGCCATAAACTTGTGCATGTCTAAGCGGTGTAGCAGGTTGCTAACCATCTCCCCTCAGATTATTGGGGCTTGAGTCTGTTTCCTGCCCCTGTCTTACAGCTCAGGTGGCTGGGTACCTCAAGAAAAACTCATCTCACCACTAAAGGCTGAAGCAAAGAAGACATTTAGTAACCCAGCCTTTTCCTCACCCTTTGTTAATATGTTTCTTCCTGCATCCAATGAAGAACAGAGATTCTCCTTGGCTCTCCTTTTGTTACTAATGTATTTATAGAAACTTTTTTTTTTCTCATTTATGGCAATACCCAGATTAAGTTTTAGTTGGGCTTTGGCTCTAATTTTCTTCCTATATAGCCTCACAACATCATTGTAGTCCTCCTGGGTTGCCTGCCCCTTCTTCAAAAGGTCATAAACGCTCTTTTCTTTCCTGAGTACCAGCCAATGCTCTCTGTTCAGCCAGGCTGGTCTTCTTCCCTGCCGGCTCGTCTTTCAGCACACAGGAACAGCCCACTCCTGCACCTCTAAGATTTCCTTCTTGAAGAATGTCCAGCCTTCCTGGACTCCTCTGCCCTTCAGGACTGCCTCCCAAGGGACTCTGTCAACCAGCCTCCTAAACAGGTCAAAGTCTGCCCTTCAGAAGTCCAGGGTAGTAGTTCCGCTAACCACGCCCCTTACTTCTCCAAGAATCGAAAACTCAATCATTTTGTGATCACTATACAGACTCTGATTCACATCACCCACAAGTCCTTCTCTGTTCACAAACAACAGGTCCAGTGGGGCACTTTCCCTAGTTGGCTCACTGACCAGCTGTGTCAGGATGTTGTCTTCCACACACTTCAGGAACCTCCTAGACTCTTTCTGTTCTGCTGTATATTACCTTGTCAGAGGTCCATTGTGATAGACGAATGATGCTTTGGGTGTTCTTCTCACAAGTAAATCTGTATAACAGCATAGATACCAATAGACACAAAGTGTGTTAAACTGTAAAATAATCCAGAAAGAGGATAAGCATTAAGAACTTTCTATTGCTGGTGCTTTAATTACAGCTTCACTTAGTTTATTGAACCATCAAATTAGTTTAATTGAAGGTGACAAATATATTATACTCTCTCAAGACTCAATTTAGACTCCCAAATATATTTCAAATGAACCTTCCCCTATATTATCAGTTTCACTTCATTCAATTTTTCTGTATTTATTTAGGATAGCAATATATTTTATACTAGGTAATGCTTATGTATATTCTTTGTGTTTATTTTAGACCTACTACAAGAACAAAACTGTTTCTGCACATCTAAATTTTTATCATAAGAGGATATTAATTCCTGTCAATTGCAGATGTATTTGCAAGACTCAAAGGTGTTATTTGCCCACCAATTACTATGAAATTCATTATTCTATTCCTCAATTAATAAAGGAGAAGATAGAAGGTAATATTAAATGCAATCTGGACTTACGGATATCCCTATATAACACTACTAAAAACCCAAATAATTGTCACTATCAGTTCCAGTTTGGTTTCTAAATGAGAAAAATTCTGATATGGATCTTGAAATTTTTCTGTAAGTCTCTAATTCAATGTTTTTATCAGCATATATAATTTGATCATGCCTCAATAAATCAAAAGCTTTGGCCCAGTCTATAGCTATTACAGCAATTTATCATTACCACTTTATTAATAATAAAGGAAAGATATTGCCTCTCTTGCAACCTGGAACTGCTACGAAATATTTTGATCACCTTGCAAGCAGGGTAGCCAAAATCATGTACAACCCTCTCCTAATAGAGCACATAGACACATATTTGCAATTGGAAACCTTCAGTCTTAGGGGTAAGAATAGCTTTGTTTTCTTGACAATAACCAAGAAATTCTTAAATACTTGTATCATAAATTAATGTTTCTCAGCATTTTCTGTGGGCATCATTTAAAAGTGCCATGGGAAGCTTTAGCTTTCTTCACTTCATATACTATTTTGTTGAACAAAATTAGAGCTCTTTTATTGCTAAGCATTTATCTATGAAAGTAATACACTTTCCCTTTGCATTATATGCTGGCATTTTCAAAATGCCTACTTAGGGGCTGAGGTCTTTCACAAGTAGAGGACATGCAGTAAAAAATTTAAATGAAAAATGGATAAAAGTTGTCCTACACCTTTTTAGTATCATCTCCCTTCTTCCCGATGGACCTCTTTTGTGTGATGTTATTTAAATTGCTTTTTGCAAACAGAAATAGCATAAGCTAAAGACACCAACGACTCCTACTATGTTTCTAGCACCCACGGTTAAGGGAAGCTGTTTAAAAGCTCACCTGTCATGCATCTTTATTTATGGTGAATTTGTAAGGAACATAAGAAATTCCTTTTCAAAGCTGACCATGGAAAAGGTACTTCTAAATAAGCAATAAAAACTGCAAGTTGTGTGATGGCAACCTGCTCAGACTTTTCCATATAGTATAGTTCTGATTCATCTGAGGTTTGTTCATTAGGATTGTGTGTTTAATTCCAGCTCTGGCTGTATACTGGTATGTCTCTTCCCTGTGCTTCTTCTGTTCTAAGTGAATAGAAGGTATAGCTACAGGATGAACATTTACAAATTAAATGTATCAGCAGGGTACCCTTGCAGCAAAAGTTTGCTGCACACTGGGTTGCATTAACCAGCAGGTGACTATGTGAGACCACTTTTGGACTGTTGTCTCCAGCTTGGGGTTCAATACAAGACAAACATCAGCATACCAGCACAAGTCCACCAAAGGCCACTGAGCTGGTTGGGGAGCTGGAACACAGGACAGCCAGGGAGTTGCTGGGGGAGTTGGGCTTGTTCAGCATTAAGAGGAAAAGGCTTCAGGGAGGGATCTTATTGCTGTCTACAGTTACCTAATAGGAAGAGGCAGACAAGGCAAACTCAGACTCCTCTCAAAAGTGCACAGCAACAGGACAAGAGGTAACAGACACAAGCTGGAACAAGGAAATTCCAGCTAGATAGCAGAACATTTTAATTCTTCACAAACACCAAGGGTGATCAAACTCTGGAGCTTGCTGCTCAGAGAAATTAAGGAATCTCCATCCCTGAAGATATTCAGAACTTGACTGGAGACAAACTTGAGGAACCCAGTTTAGCTGGGCCTGCTTTGCACAGGGCTTTCACTAGGTGATCCCCAGAAGTCCCTTCCAACTTAGACTAACCTGTGGGTCTATGAAGTGCAGACAGCTGCATGCTGCATTCATATATGCACCAAAAAGGACCCAATCATCTTGTCACACTTGTATACACCAGTTTAAATGACTTCTGAACTGGAGCTGGCACACAACAGCTGGGCAGAATGCCCCAGATGCCCAGAAAATGGGCAAAGCTGGCAGGTAGGTGTCCGCATCTGTCTGCACAGACACAATCTGCAGGGAACAAGCATCAATTATGTCCTTGATTAAGAGATATAACCCATCACTTCCACTTTTAAACATTACCTGTGATGACAAAGACATCATCCTCTTAGCAAATGACTGGTTTCATACTCCTGTGGAACCTTACCATACCTCCCCATGCTACTTGGTAAGGGATGCTCTTAGTCCCTGTGCTTGCACTTCACATGGTATCTGCACATATTTCACTTTCCCATTGCTTTGTGTTTGGTTACCAGCTTGATCTCTCCTTCAGAAGAGCACTCTTCTTTCCTGAGTCAGATGAATGCTACCTATAACTTCAGCTACCTGACATCAAGCTAAAGTTCCTCTATAGTCAGCAGAAAGAAAAAGACCCCTCCAGAGGATGATTCATCCCCACTTTCTTGGAAACAAGACTGGTACATTTCTGAATATATGCAAATCTCAGATATGCACTCTATAGACACTATTTATGTCTTTAGCTGTCTTCATCTGTAAAGCTCTCAGTGAGGCACAGAAGAACCCAGAGATTTTCGGAACAATTTAGACTAATTTAGAGTAATTTATTTAGTGTGACCTGCAGAATGAAGCACCAAGAACAAGAAGAAAAGGCGCTTTACAGAACTGGTTTCATAAATGAAAGGAGGAGGGCAAATAGACATATGAATTACTTGATATCTGAAACAAGTTACAGGTTTTTAGATGAAAGCAGCTTACACAAGTATGCCCTTACAAAAGTAGGTACTATACTTATGTAATACTCCAAAGTCTCCTTCAAAGGAATTACACTCAGGAACCTAATTCCAAAAAAAATGATTCCTCCACTTTTGCTCCTTTTCCAAAACCCTGCACCAGTATCAGTAGTTTCCACAATTGCGACAATGCTGTTTTGCCAGTCTCATAAATGAGGCTGCACAGCAGTATGAAGAGCCTTTTATCATCACATACAGTACTGAACCTCTCCTGGCTAAAGAAACACACAGAGCTGTTGAGACAACAGCAAGTCTCAAAAGCAGTAAATGGTAGCTTGTACAGCTGCAAGGCACAGCAACCAAGTTGTAAAAGAAAATTCAAACCTCCTGATTTGAAGAATGGCAGAGGACAACTTTACATCATATTTACTCTTTGCTATGTCACAGGTCTTCTGTTCTTCCTTCTGGCATCATCTCCAAAGATTCAAGTTGTGTCAATTAACTTCCGATCAAGACCAGGAGTGTGCCAAGAGCCTGCAGCTCCTGCCGAGCCCTTGCTGCATGATAAGGAGCCCACTGATCCAAGAGGTGCTCCAGCAGCAGCACTCTGGGCAGCTGACAGGCGTCAGCCCATACGGCAGGCGTGCAGGGGCGGACAGGAAAGAGAAACACTCATATCAATGTCAGCCGAGTCACCAGGGTGCCCAGGCATAACAAAAGAGGCATGTTAGAAACTGTCCTGGCTAGACAAGTATAAAGGAGTTGCTTCGAGGGATGACAGGTAACCAGCCTCCTTTGGTTCTAAAGGACGAAAGGAGAATGTACCTCTCACTATCCTTCTATGAGGAAGACAGAAAATAAACTCATTACCTTGCATATTTCTCAACGCATCTGTAAATAAAAGACTACCATTAACACTTTTCATCAGACATTATCTGTGTGTCAAAACTGTTTAAGGTATGACTTGATATCCTCTCCTTCAGAGGGCATGCAAGCAAGCAAAAGCTGCCTTTGATTTATTAAAGATGAACTATCAGTACTGTAAAAGGTAGAATAGGAATATATATGCATACCATAAGAGCAGGGCAGGATGAATACTACCATCACATTAATGTATGAAGCTCAGTCCACAGCCTTTCCTGTTTATTAGCCTGTCAACATTCATGCAGCCACAATACATCTACACTGATATTTTTTGAGAAGCTTACCTGTGTGTTATTCACCCATGATTGCACCAATTTAGGTATAGAATGCTTCTCTATCTGAATGAAGTGTATGGACTTGGGAATTAGATTTGGGGGATAAAAAAACATATGAAAAGGAGCATATAAGAATAAATGAGCATTATTTTTTAGTTAAATGAAAGACAGGGTGAGATTAACCAGAATTCAAGCACAGGAAGAAAGGGAAGAACAAACTATAGTGAGAGGCATGAGGATAAAAGCCCAGTACCTGGCACAGCAGGGCTTCCAAACTACAACCAGGTCAGAATTCAACTCTGGATCTCTTGGAGTGCTGGGGGACTGAGCAGGCAGAGCTGTGCCAGGGCTGTGCTGGAGCTGACAGAGCTGTTGCCTTCAAATTTCTGGATTTAGTCCTCAGCTAATAGTGAGCAGGACAACACACCATCACCTTATATTCCCATGATTCCTCTGCAGAGGCCATTAACAGGTACGCCACCAAAGCCAGGGGCATATAGCACACGGCAGTGATGGAGCAGATAATCACAGTATCACAGTATTGGATTGGAAGGGACCTAAAAAGATCATCTAGTTCAATCCCCCTGCTGGAGCAGGAACGCCTAGATGAGGTCACACAGGAACATGTCCAGGCGGGTTTTGAATGTCTCCAGAGAAGGAGACTCCACAACCTCCCTGGGCAGCCTGTCCCAGTGCTCTGGCACCCTCACTGAGAAGAAGTTTTTTCTCAAATTTAAGTGGAACCTCTTGTGTTCCAGCTTGATCCCATTACCCCTTGTCCTATCATTGTATGCCACCGAGAAGAGCCTGGCTCCGTCCTCTGGCACTCACCCTTTATATATTTATAAGCATTACTAAGGTCACCCCTCAGTCTCCTCCAAACTAAAGAGCCCCAGCTCCCTCAGCCTTTCTTCATAAGGGAGGTGCTCCACTCCCTTAATCATCTTGGTTGCCCTGCGCTGGACCCTCTCCAGCAGTTCCCCGTCCTTCTGGAACTGAGGGGCCCAGAACCGGACACAATATTCCAGATGGGGTCTCACCAGGGCGGAGTAGAGGGGAAGGAGGACCTCTCTCGATCTACTAACCACCCGCCTTGTAATACACCCAAGGATGCCATTGGCCTTCCTGGCCACAAGGGCACAGTGCTGGCTCATGGTCATCCTGTTGTCCACCAGGACCCCCAGGTCCCTTTCCCCTACACTGCTCTCTAATATGTAATTTCCCAACCTATACTGGAACCTGCCTACAAGCATTCCCTATTCCCCCTTTTAATTGTCATATGTGGGACATTCTAAGTAACCCCTGAGAGCTGATGCTGGACTGGTGCTGTAAGAAAGCACTGATGCTAAAGATGCCATTGATATCTCAGATACAGAAATTCTGACCATGCCAAGAGATGTTGTGCTCTGCCAGCTCCTACTACCCATTACAATTTAACATCCAGAATTACCTTACCAGGCAAAGCTGTTATCCTCAAAAGAGCAGGAGATAACTGTTGATCATGATAGGTATACCGCTTGGACAATGGCAACAGTCAGACCTAGTTCTTTCCATAAAGACAGAGAAACTTTGTGCAAGACGGTCTTTTATGCTGCTCATGTCCCAAAAACAAAGCTGTTCTCTTCTTTCATACAATTGTCAGAGGCTCTCAGTTACTAACTCAACCAAAATGAAATAATCTTCAGGATCCAAGTAAGAAGCAGCTCACAGAAGGCAGTTGTTGGATGGCTTTGCTGTCACTGCTGACTTGCTTTTCTTTTCCATGCAACGCATTGTGAAGTTCACATTATTAGCTCCCAAGGTCCCCTCTGTCCTGCTCTGTCCTGCTCTGCCCTGCTGCTGCTAGGACCCATACGCTCTCACTTTCAGTAGCTGCACAGAAGTATTTGTTCATTTTGGTAACTGCCAGCCTCTGTGTGTTTCCTCACACAGGAGTAAACAGGCTTGTCAGTGATGGCAGCACTTGCCAGGCTAAAAATCCATTCAAAGCAAGCATTTGAGGGAAAATAGTTGAATATGAGGAAGGCCGTTCGGCTCTGCAGAACACATCCCTCCAGCTGCCCATATTACCTGCAGACAGGGCTACTGGTAGGCACGATGACATCCTACCCTTCCACATCAACATTTCATGCAGTTCAAGCTCCAGCCTAACCCTCATGGAGCTTAGGGGCAATTCTGGCAGAGCCCGACTACACCACAGCAGTGAGCAGCTTTCCCTTTCTAAATAATCGCCATCAGGCTGCCACTGCATTTCGTGCCAAATGGCACCATGTTGCAGCAAAACAGATCAGGACCCTGCCAAAAGCACAGCATGGCTTTCAGTGGTTTATATCTGCCATATCCTCAGGTAGGCAAAAGGCACCAATGTGCTTTGAAATCTGACAACCAACTACACGGTTCCAGTATAATTCTGGTTTTAATATATTTTTGAGGTGTCTAGCAGTGTTTGCAGCAGTTCCTGACCCAGCCAGATCTACCTCCTCTGTTACCGCCCACAGTCCAACACTCAGCTTTCCACCTCACCCCCCTTTTTCAACAGGCGGGAAAATGAGCTAGCATGGCACACAACACAGCCGAGCACCGATGGGCACCAGGAAAAATCATGCTCATTTCTCCCCAGCAGTCAGTTTAAGCCCATGCAAAGTTCAATATGCAAAATCTCCTGGTGTTAGGGAGCGCCCTGCCCTCGAAACTGGTATGCGATGGAGTCACCCTTAGCTCAAAACAGATAACAGAAAGTCTGCTGAAACAGACAAAGCCATTTCCAATCTGTCTGCTAGATTGTCTTCTGTGAAACCCTGTGGAAATCTGAAAACGGTTACCTTTCAGTAACAAATAGGCTGTCCTTGCAGTCACCAAATGTATTATATTGGGTGGCTTCAGCCCAAAGCACGGAAACTCGCTGTGTCAGCACATCTGAGTTTGTGTTTTGGCAGGAAAAGTGTAGGTTTTGGGGGAAATTAGCAATAATGGTGCTCAGCTTTAAACCATCTGAACACAGACATTCAGCCTAAATTAACAGCATAACCCAAGCTCAATATGGATAAAATAATATTTCCCAAAGCTAACAGCACTATCTCTTTTTTCTGTGCAGAGTGTAATGCATCCTGCCTGTCATAAAAGCTTGCACTTCAAAACCACTTTCTATCCAGGTATCCTACTAGATCTTTACTTCTAAAAATGTTTGAAGATGTCCCTCCAGCTCCCAACTATGTGTAAGTACTACAGTTCTCTGCATAATGTATCTAACTTCTGGGTTTCTTCCATTTCAAAAAATGTTTCTCATTTTACACAGCCAAAAATGTAACCTCTCCTACCTCAACTGGGGTAACAATTTTCTGTCTAATCTTACCTACAGAACTTCACTGTTTGACCTCCCCAATCTTATCATGCCTCTCTTCTTTGGTCCTTCCTCCTTTTCTGGCACACTGAGCATCACCCCATTACCCTAATCTTTCACAGCCCTGTTCCCAGCCATCACTGTCTGTGTATTATATCTCGGTGAGCACTGAAATACAGACTCCTGTTCTGCACATAGCACAAACAGCCATCACAGAATCCCTGCTAAATCTGCCAGCTACAGACACCTCCATGTCTCTTCACTGGCTGACCCTCCCACTTGGAAGGAGCATAAATGCTTGGAAAAGGAAAATAACTGAACACCTGAGCTGTCTGTCCCTTGTTTAATCCCAACAAACCACCACATGCTCAAGGGGCGCTGGTAGAACGACAGAGCACCAGCAGCTCCAGTAGGTTATTCTGGCTCCTGGTTCACACTGCTGCTTCTTTTGAAGCCTTACACTGTTGGGATGGGACAGCTGGAGCCAGCACCCCAGCAGGAAGACCTGAGCAGCTGGGGCTGAACTAATCGAATTAGAAAGAAGTGCCAACTACCCAGTGGCTGCCCCAGCCCTTGGCCTCTACTAGGGCCCCCTCCAGCATGGTGCCAGCCCTGCTACCCACCTTGGAGCCTATCTAGTTCACAGCACAAAACTCATCCAACACCCTGAGGAGGTGATTGCTCTGTCTGCTCCAACAGGCCTATTTCAGGCTGGTCACTGTCTTGTATTTTACTCAGACAGGCTGTCTGATTCCAGTTACATATAACATCTTGAGCATGTGACGGACAGCGTGACCGCAAGTGTAGGGGAAATAAAAGTCTTGCAACTATTACAGGGAAACAAAGCTTTCAAAAATATGAAAAGTAGAATACAGAAAAATAAAGCTTGTTACTGAATATTTAACTCAAACAATTATACAATTGGAAAGATACTATACTGTTAAAGGAAGATTCAGAAACAAATTTAACTCTCAGAGTTGTGATCAGAGCCTCCATATTTAAAGGCCATATGCAGTTGCTAAATAGACAATTAGAGCATGAATGGTTACTTTCAGGGACAGCTGTATTCAAAGCAAAAGCAAATATCATGCAGTGAACTTGAAACGGTCAGCTAACTCTGCTTACCAAAATAAGGCAAACTGTGGAAACAGAAAAAAATAAAAGAAAAAAAAAAAAAAAGTAATGTAATTGTAAATTTCTGGGCATAAATTCTAATGACTTTCCACACACATGCCTCTTTTTTTCCCCTCTCTTTAAAGCTACATTTCCCTGTATTAGGTCTCTTTGCATTTCCCTCTAAATCATCCAATCATCTCAAGGGGAATTTGGGTAGAACTTGAAGACACTGAAGGTTCCAGGAGAAAAAGCTTCATTCAAAATTTTGCCATGCCCAATGGCAATAATCCAGATGACACCAAGAATGCAGCTTGTGCAGAAAGCATGAGCGTTTTAATGTTTACTGCTGTTCTCTCTTGCTGATCTTCCAAATTATCTTTTTTAAAAATATATATCTTAAATTTCTTTAAACTTTTAAGTTTTCCTGATGGAACAGATAGAAATGCTCAGCACGATCATGTTACACAATCACTTTTTGTTCTTCTCTTTCTCAGTACTTTATTTAAGTCCTATCATCATCATCACAGAAGGTAGCTAATGAGTGACATTACCGTTTATGGCTCACAGACACAACTGAGAGCCATTTTTCCAGGTTTTTGCTACTAGTAATTTTAAATAATTCAAATAACTCTCCAGCAATCAACATTCCAGCAAAGAATTCCGTGGGCAGGCAAAAACTGACCTCTTCATGCCAACTCCTCAGGTCACGTTCACCTTCTCAGGAACTGTCCCCAGCTTTCCATTTGCATTTCTCCACTTGTGAACAGCATGCACCTCCTATGACATTGAGAGCCTTCTCAGAATGTGGATTATAAGCAATGACAGCAGGTAGGCCACGAATATTTACGGAGGAAATAGCAGATGTTATTTTAGAAAAGCTTTGGTTTGCAAGGACTGTGGCCAGAATTATAGCATACTTACCTTCAACATTAATGTGTCCTAACTTAAGGGGGAATATTTTCAGCATTTCAGTTTCATATACAGATGGGCTCCGTGAACCTAAAAATATCAGTAAAACATCCTCACCAGATGCTAAAGTAATAGTAATGGTTAAAATAATGTGGCAATACCTCCAGACCAACTCCCAAACAAGAGGAGAGAACAAGAAGACCCTGCCCTGACACTAGCTTTGGCCTTCTCACCTTTGTGTATTTAGATTAGAATTCGGATCTCAATTGTCTTCTTTGTACAGTTAACAGAAACAGGAGTTTTTTGCAGGCTAATGTAAGTGAATTCAAATTAGAAAGTGCTTTCCAGAGTCTTATTTCCATCTATACTGGTTGTTTGCAATTTAAAAAAAAAGCATCACAAACATTAACAGTTATAGCTATCTAACCATGTATCCTGATTGAGAAATCTAAAACTAAGGTTATCTTTCAAACTCCTGTACATTAATGTGTATTTTTGGCGTAGCCAAAATCCCACAGCACAAAATCAATCTTCTAAATTTTCTGAAACTTTGAGTTTTGGAAAATCTCTTTTTTCTTAGTTACTGGCTCGACCTTCCCAAAATTAATATTAACAATAGTAATTATCATTATTACTATTATTATTACTGTTGTTGTTGTAGTATGAGGAAGAAGACAACTCTTTTTAACAGCAATTACATGACAACATACTTTTAAGTAATGCACCTCTAGATGCAACATCACACAGTCCCGTTAATCGCAGATTTGCATCTCTACCTCCTAGCTCAGTAGATATTAACCCCATCTAAGTATCAGACAAAATTCCTGCTTTAACTATGCTCTACTTATGAACTAAGTCACTGACAGGTCTTCCTGATGGCCTTCAAAGAATAGAAGAAACACAGATATCACAGAAAAATATTGTGGTTTAGGTTTAAAATAGTGTTACAGAATATCAGTTTAATTGGTGTGTATTTGTGGTATTTGTAAAACACTTAAGGAATACAGATTTCCCTAGGGACATAGGACATATTGAGGTTTTGGGTTTGTTTTTTTGAGGGAGTATGACTTATCCTACAGGCTCAGCCAACATTATTCCAGAAGTGTCCGGTGAGGTCTCTACTAAAAGCAGGTAAAAGTTTTGCAGCAAAACTATATTTCAAGTAAAAATGAAGTTTTCACCTAATTGTGAAATTTGTTAAAGGTGTCCCTGTTCACAAAAGCATTAAGAAAACCTCACACTGAAATGAACAAGCAGCTTTCTGCAGCATTTCATTAAGCCTCAGTTCAATGTTAAACATAATCTGGTGAATAACTGCAGACAGACCCACCCTCTAACTAGTGCTTGTCCGTCAGCTGCCTTCAGCAGGACACCACAGACCTCACTGTGCCAAACCAAGGCCCTATTTCCACACAATTCTGCACTGCTGACTTCCAAATTCTTTTGAAAATGTGACCCTGAAACAACAGTTGAAAACCTAGGGTTGAACCTTTTAAATCGCATTTTCTTACGACACTCAGATTTTGCAGTAAACATCATGTATACAATTGCTGTACAATAAAAAACTCATTATGGTAATTTTTAACTAGTCCAGACATAAACTGAAAGGAGACACATGGGCTGGATCATGTTGAGAACAAAGGAATTTCTGTCAGAGCTTCAACTTGAGTGAGTTGAGTCATAAATCTCCAAAATTGTGGACACCACTGTAAGTCTTTCTACTTCATCTTTTCATAGCCAATATGACTTTTTTGCTAAAGACTCTGTGGCCAAAACACCAGTATACCATTAAAAATATTTTGATATGAGCCTTGGGATGAGAATAAATGTGATTGGAGTACACAGGGGGTTTTTTAGCATCAGGTGATTAACTCTATGGACAAATCTTCAGGTATGTCAGAATCAGGCAAACATTATCAAGTACTTCTTTAAAGACGTAATTACAATAACCACCACTCTTAAACTGAATCTGAATCAGAAAAAATCCAGGTTGCTGCTGTTGTATAATTGCTGGATTGTGTCTCCTGCTGACTTCGGTAGGTTTTCATCATTTAAAGAATTTGTTAATAGTTAAGAAATGCAGTGATTCTTTTCCATGGCATGATTCAAGTAAAAACTGCATGAGCTCCTTGTAAAGAAAAATATGTGTTAGCAAGTGAGCTCTCAAATACAACAGAACAGTTAGAAACAGCAGAGAAATGTTGTATTAGTATTCTTCCTTAGTCAGTGTTAAAGAAAAAAGAATTAACAGAATGCATTAATGAGGACGTACTAAGCTATAAATATTAGGCTTCAGCCCACTTTTCACTTGGGGAATTGAACATTTTCCTTTGTTTACAATTCTGCTCTCTCATTTACCTGAAATAGTGTTGGTACCAAACCACCAATCCCAGTTGTTAAGAGTTGACAGAAGGCTGTTTATGATCAATGTCTCATTTTTTTATTTCTTTTTTTTATTTCGAGGTTCAAGGAACTTCTGTATTAGTTGAAGAATAAAAACCAGTTTATTTCTATGGCGTTTTTCTGCTAAGATTTCTTTTCCTCAAATAAGACTGAAAATATGGCTTGTAGATACTCTGTTATTGCTTTATTTTCTAATGCATCACATCACACTGGATTATAGGGGGTATCACTCAAATTAAATTTACTCCTGAGAGATGCAATAACTTTCAATCAAACCACAGGTACTCAGTGTCCTTCAGGAACAGGCCTATAAAGCAGGATGAATGAATGAGAGTGAGCACAAGCACTTTAAAACTACAGATCCAATCAACTGAGGAAGAACAAATTGCCATTGCTGGATGCAAATAGTTACAGTCTTAGAAAAACTATTTTGATTATCTGAACAACTTGCAAATTACGTGTGATCCCAGGGAAAAAAAAAAAAAATAAAAAATAAAGGCAAACAGAAAACGTTTCTTTCCAGATCCAGATTCAAATGGCCCACATTCAGAAATGCCTGAGTACTGGCTTAATGTTATTACACTAGGCATCAAGAATAATAAATAATAAAGAAATTATGCTTAGCTTTCCCATTATGTGGTTTCCAAGCTGCTTCTGATTGGCTGCCTCTCACTCACTGTATCCAGATGCAGGGAAAGGTGATAAGTAGGGAAGTGGAGAGGTGCAGACAGCCAGAGTGCAAACCTCCCACCAGGAGAGAAACCCTTTGTGATTGTTCCTGCACATGGGCTAAAGCTGTTCCCACCAAACGCTCAAATCACTTGCGCCTTTCCAAGAGCAGGATGTATTTTAGAGGCATTCTCACTGCTGACCCCAAGTTCCCTTCAATTAATAAAAAAATCCCTGGATACTAAAAGCTTCTGATAGCACAGTCTGAGAGTCCACCCCATCCAAAGAGCCTGCTTAGCTCTTGAAGAGCCTCTTACTTCTTAACAGTGTTAAAATTGTCATCATTCACGAGTTTGTCCACAATCTACTGTGGTTCGTTCTTTTAGTGTTACTTTGTCACAGAGGAAGGTATCTACTGCTCCTTTGGATGATCCCAATGTTTTTTACTTGAGCCTAGTGCCTGCTGGGATATTTCATACTTTTATTATTCTCAGCCTGAAAACATGCTTCCTAAATTCTTTTTTATATCTGTTGATACTCAATTTACGTCACCTGTCCTGGTCTGGAAAAAACAGTTCAGATTGGTGTTCTGTGCCAATAAATTTTGATTGGCTTGTATTACATATTTGACTGTTGTTTTTCTGAGCTCTACTAATTTTTTCATAGGTTCTTATAGCCCTAAAATAAATTTCCTTCCACTGAAAAATGAAAAAAACCCACACTCCATGTAACAAGTTTATAGATCTAAATGAGTCAGCAAAAGATGAAATTAAGAATTATTATTTATAATTTAGAGCAGATGTGACCTAAAACTTCTACTAAGAATTGATATGCTTACTCTTTAGAAGGGCTGTGATCCATATCCCTTGTGCTACAAATATTAGGAGGCTTGCAGAATTTTGCATGTATGAATAATTCTATATGCAAAAGTATGCCATAGAATTTGCTGGAAATACACATTCATGTGTAAAGTTAATAGAGTTACTCAGGAATGTAAATTTACTTACATGCATCACTGGTTGCAGGCCAGGAAGATAATGCTACATATTCCAGTCCACATAATGACAGCTTGCTCATTTAGCACATATTGTACATTTCAGTACAGTACATCTGGGTTGCTTTTGACATGAAAAAAAGGATTTGAAGCATAATTAGTCAGCACAAATTAAAAAGTGTTATGAGGAGGCACTAGCTCCTCTTGCTCTGAATCTCGTGCTTGATTATATCATAAAACAGTTGCTGCCTCAACAGAGACTTAGATTTTTATCAAACTACTTCCTCTAAAAACAAACACAGCTCACCTCCCTACAGTAAATCCTGGAGAATTCAGCAGGATGCATACCCAATAAGCCTCTGGAAGACAGAAATGGTCCCTTACTATACATCTGAGGATGTACCAGTGCAAGAAAGGTACCTCTTAATGGAGCCTACAGTACAAATAACAGGCAATAAAAAGGAAGAAAAGAAAGGAAAAAAAAAGATAGATATAGAAGTTGCTCATGAAACAAAACAATTTAGATGAGAATTATTTCACATGTTACATACAGGGATATAATTTTTTTCTATATATCTATAGAGATATAAGTCTATATATGTATATATAAATATTTAAAATATTATCTTGTATTAAATTATTTGTGTAAAGTCCAAAGCAATTCACTTTCTGCAAGGTTAACATTTTATACTTCAATTCATGGCACCCATCTTTGCACTTAATAAGCAAAGGTCACAGAGCTAAAAATACCTCCTTTCATTGCTTATTAACTCCATTTAGGTAAAAAACAAGTAACCTCAGTTTCCATTGCACACAAAGGTTACGAGTATTCAGCACCTCCAGGAGGGGGACATAGGGTCTGATTCTTCCTGAATGTATGTATGTATGTATGTATGTATATGTGTAATATGTACCATGTGTGTAAAGTACACCTTCCAGTGACTTTGGAAAAGTTGCAGATATTGAGTATGAAGAAATCTGACCAGGCTTATACACTATTCAGTGTAAGGAATAAGGTTTGTGCCTGCAAGTCTATTAGCACAAACAGGTTTTGTGCATGCAGTGCTGATCTAAGAATGAACCCTCCAATAACTGTTTTTTACTTTCTTTTTTATAAGTTATCTTGCTACCAGTTGAATACTATGTTATTTATGTCACAGGAGAATGCTATACCAATTTAGCTGAGTGTTGTTTTAAACTTAAAGTGATGAGGGAAATCCAGTAGCCTTAACTTTTATTGTAACCCCCACTTAATTTCAACTGCCTCCGGTTAGGTGAAAGAAGAGATTATAAAATATGGCAATGATCTTCTAGACTCTAAAGTTACAATACTTTTGTAATTAAAGTGATATTACTGTGCAGTGAACCAGCTTTGGTTTACACTCCAGAATAGCCTATAAGCTTGCAAGATCCAGTCTGTTTGTTCTTTTGGTACACAGGTATAAATATTTCTGCAGTTTGCCAGTTTTATCAGGTGAGACTGAGAAACATCTGCAATGCACTGGTTTTGTAGCCTTAGGAAACAGTTGCTGTTGGTAAGATGTGCAACATATGCCTGTTCAAAGATTCATCCCTCAGTTTCAGGTTTCTGGAAATGCTGTAAATTTTACTCACCAACCCGCAGACCAAATCCTGCCTCATGAGCAATAGGTACACACAGTCAAGCAGCATCAATCTGCCAGAGGCGCAAAGAATGAGTCAGCTTTTTTGGAGCCAATCCATAATACTGGATTCAAAGACTGAGGTTATGCTGCACCATGCCATATTTTCCCTGATTTAAGCCACTGTCATAACATTTGCCCACATGCAACACTTCCAGCACATTAATCACTCAGCCCATCACTCAACACATTTTTCAGTGAACTTTCCTGATGAACAATATCCTTCTCTCCAAGTAATATTTCATTATTCGCATTGTAAGCATATCCATTTTGGGGCATATAGAAATTACTACTGCTGGCCCATTTTATTTGTACTTGTTTAAAAATTATCAGAGCCAAACCTCAAGTACATCTGACTAGAAAACAGTTTGTGCAAGAGGCACAAAGAGTCCTGGAGCCTACAGCTACCTGTAAAGGGTAAAACATGATTTATTTGACTGGATAGCATATATGCCAATGCTGGGTGTGCCACAGTCAAATGTCAACAGCTACAGTAGTAAAAGTTTTATTTTAAATAAATCAATAGAGAAATGTAGCAGAAGGTCCTGAAGGCTAGAATTTTCCACTGCACCAGTGGGAACTGGTAAAACAATGCAGACTGGTACAGAAAAGACAGCACAAAACAGTAATCACCCTAGTTGGCGGGAACTAGTTTGGAAAATGCAAAAACAGGCAGCACACATGAATGCTAATTTAAACACTTTCCGTTTAAAGGACTCAAGAGGTTGTGGACATTCAAGCTAGGATGATTTGTAGAGCCATAACCACTGGGAACATCTACTAGCACTGTTGGAAAGATCCCCACACACAGAGGACACAAAAGTCACTTTCAAGCTCAAAAGCCCAATTGTGGGCATCTAAGCCAAAAACATACCAGAACTGGGTGTGCATCTTCCTGTAGAGCACTGCACTCTGCTGCACAGACATACCTTGTATAGCATTTGATAAATCATATACAAGCTGTAGTTCTCCGTCTCTTAGGGACTGCAAGACACTAGCATCCCAAGAGGCTTTTGTAAGAACAAATGCAGTAAAGATAATGACATCACTTAGACATGAGGAAGTAGAACATGCATAAGTATCTTTCACAGATGTGTGTATAGAGAGTCAGACAGCTGTCAGTATAAAGGAAGTTCTTTTCTTCTTTGCAACCCGTATGTTGACCAATGTCCTTCTCCTTAGGGAGAATTACACATTCCTTAGGAGCAATTTGGAGCAAGCAGACCCCTTGTTCTCAGATGACCTCTCTATGGAGACATGTATCTGTTCAGACAAGACAACACCACAATCTCCAGGCAAGAGATGTTGCCAATACTGCCTGCAAGCCAAGTTTCATGGCTGGCAGCACGGGGTGGGTAAGAGGTAAGTCAGAAGGAGACATAAGTGAATACTCCTAAGGCTGCAACACAGCTTCTGCTTAAGAAAACCTTTCCTCCTCCATATCTTACTTAGCATCTCAGCTCTGAGTCAAGTTGTCACAACAGTGTATGACTTGCTCAAGATGCTCTTTCCTTACTTTGTATCTTTCAAACAAGGTTGGAGATGACCATAATTATTCACCAGAGCCTTTGCACATTTAGGGCTGACTCTGAATGTTTTGTAAATTCTAGTGAATGTCGTGTTTATTTCCTCTCAAAAAGTCTGTTAACTATAAACAGTTTGTAAGTACATACTGCACACACAGGTATACTACAGGAGGAAAGATAGCATGACGGCTACCAACCTTCAGGATAAAAATGATTTATAGAAATGTGAACTACCATTTAAGCAACACTATCTTAATCGATTCATTAATAGCTAAGGAAATCTGACAATCATTTTAATCTCCAACTCTCTCCCCTTGACTATTATGACCACCAGCCTTTCCCATTTACCAGTTTACAAGGGAGACACTGGTGCCCTAGTCAATCCAACACAAGTCCTCGTTGAATGCTCTTTTAAAGAAAGTGCTGTGACTCCCACCAGTCCCAGCTCCACATCCCTCACCAGCTCCTGCACCAGCTCCTCCTCTCACCACTCAGCAGAGCATGACATTTGCATGTCCATACTGAGCTGGAGAATAGGCAGAAGGAGATGCAAACCACCAGCAGCCTTTCCTGCATGCAGATACTAATACCAGTTAGAGTCCCTGTGGATGGCCTGTAGCTCCTCAAAGGTTTCACTGAATATGGCAAGAGGCAAGACATCACAGGAGATGAGCAGAAATAGTTCTGGAAGGATGCTAGAAGTCTAAGAATAAAAACTATGCAATAGAAAATGGAAGAGAGTATTAATGAAATTTAAAGCATGCTTCTGGTGCACCAATGGTATGCTGTTCAGTTGTGTCATTGTAATTCATGACGATAAAACCATTGTTGTCCCCATCTACAAAAAAATCTACCACAAAAATTTTTTAAAAGACTGAATTTTTCAGTTTAAGGATGTAGTCGTGTAGATAGATACCTGTAAAGAATAGGTCATAGGATAAAGTAAGAACAAAGATACAAGATGAATTATCCATGACAAACAGGTTTGAATGCAGAAAGTGCCCAAAGAGGAGGAAGAACACAAGATGATTTCTTTCACTTAGACTTCCACAAGGCAGCCACTGCACTGATCTCTGCACTGAGACTGTCCTGTAGAAACTCTTACATGCTGTAAAACATGCTAACTGTAAAAAGTCAGTGGTGCCAAGACATGAACGGAGTGCAAGCCTTCATGTGATGCGTGAGGAGTGTCTTCATGGTCTTTCTATAGCCTAGAGAGAATGGAGATGCAGCTCTTCTCCTTGCAGGTAACTGCTTGCATGTCTCATGCAAAAACCTAAGGAAAGAAAAGATGAAAACTGTCAGTATATTCAAGTATCTTGCTCAAATAAAAGGGTTGATTGAAGCAGCATCTGTTCACTGCCCCACAGCAGGGAGCAGTCAGTTCTTTCTGCCTTTTTTACCAAGTTCTGCCTGACAGGGCATCTTGGACTGCAGGTACCAGGACGTGTTTCTGTTCTCCCTGGAAAGTTCCCATTCAGTCCCATATCTACAAAATTTTCATAGCCTTCTCTTTCTGTATGCCCTGTATCATCTTCTACTAAAGCTCTGCTTTACATAAATGCACTGCTATGAGCAATTGAATTTAGACAGTGACTATAAAACCCCCCAAAGATTTTCCTTAAGACAAAATCATTAGCTTACTGAAAATGTTAGAGGTCACCTCTGGCATAAAAAGTAATGTGGCAGTAAAGGGGTTAGTATCTAAAGATACATTCAAATCCAATGCATTATAATAATTTAGAAATTGGCAACCACTTTCCAAACCTTCTGTATAGAATACAGCTATTCTGTCTGTGACTATCTCTTTAAGGAGGTGAGTTACAGAAGTAGGAGATCTCTTGAGAGAAGTTATAATAAATCTTTATCTTTTAAAAAGGAAGAAAAATCCATCTATGAAAAGGCTTCAAGGCAAAATGCTACCTGACTTTTTAGATTCAAACTCTCTATTTATTAGAAGAGATGTAAAGTTGTTTCCAGGTGCTTGATGTTACTTGTTCTGAGCAGTGGGAGTAGTGATGCTGCCCCAGGGGAAACATCTTCCACTCTGGCATTGTTGATATTATTATAAAATATAGTGTAATATATATATTTATATATATAAAAATTTATATATATATATATATATTTATATTTATAAAATATATAGCTATATAGAGAGATATATATTATAAAATATAGTGTAGTATAAATACACAAAGTCACGTCAATCAGACAGGTACTATTCCAAGATATAAACTACACACCATACACAAATACAGTAGTGCTGTGTAGCACAGAAAAGAGAATCTGATCAGCAGTATCTGATTCACAATAGATAAGTTTAATTCATTACGACCTCTGTATGGGGACTGGGGTGTCAGCATCTACATCAAATCCCTGAAAGGGAGCAAGGTTTTCCTGGTTTGATTTGCTTTATGTTGTTACACTAAGCTCTTCTGTTGTTACAATAAGATTTTTTGTTGTTACAATAAGCTCTTTTGGGTTTTGTTTTATAACCAGTTCCTTCAACCTTCAAGAACAAAGACAATGTTTCTGCTGAAATACATGATCAACTTAGATAGCAAAAGAGAAAATTCAAGACTTAATGCACTTTTTTCTAAACCTGTTCCAGTAAATAGTCTTCAGAACTTTGATCTCTGACAGATCTGTCGGTTTTGCTAACAGAAAAAGCCAACAGTGGAAGCAAAATAGAGCAGCTGAGATCCCAAGATTCCACAGATGTTTAAATATACCTGCCATCACTGAAAATTATCTCCAAAAATTCTAAGCACCCCTATAGGAACTACTAGAAGCTTTGTGTCCAGAAGAGGAGTTGAAATACAGATGGAAAAACCTCCAGTATGAAGGAAATGAGATAAAAGCTGTTTTCTAGGCGCACATAAAACCCATAGCCAAAATAATAAAATACTTTCCCACTGATCACATGGAAACTAAGCCTTTTATTAATTCTTCTATACCACTGACAGCCCTGAGATGGAATTTTCCACTTCGTAACAGTAGGGTTGAACAAAGAACTGATACAAAGTGGTCACAGAAAACAAAGAGAGACTGCAGCTTTCCAGTGAACAGAGGAGAAAGGGCAGATTCTGATCACATGCAGGTGACACTGCCATGCACAGTAGCAGGTTTCTGAAAAGCACAACAGTATCTGCTGGGTAGTGAAGAGTGGTTTGTGTCAAAATGGTCAACAATATCTAAGGTCTCAAGTGAACCACCTACCAGGAAATCTGTACATACAGTCCCACCTTTATGGAAGATGTAACTTCACTGCTATTCAGAGGAAGAGAAACCAAGGATATGGAAGGAGAGCACTGCTTCCTTAGAGGTGAGAACTGATGAATCTAGGCAAGGACAGACATGAAAAATGACTTTCTGTGAGATTAAGAAACTCAGCTCACATAGTAAATCATGATTCATTTCATCCCTGACTAATGACCAGGTGCCTTGGTGTGCTGCATAAGGTTTTGGTCTGCATCTAGTCAAATATTTCCACAAGCCAAGTGGTTTTTTTGCAATAACAAGTATGCATCATCCCAAAGAAATCATGACTCTACATTGGTAATTTAATAGACTCATCTCATGTAAAACTTAGAATCTTTCAAGCCTCTTGCTCAATTCATCCTGTGCTTTTGAGTTCACATACTTGCTTAGAAAAATAATGGAGGAGGGGGGAATTGTAAATACTTTCAAATGTAAAGTCATTGGAGTAAAAATACATAGCATGCAGTTCAATAATGACAAGTGCAAACTGTTACTCTTACACATGAAAAATCAGGTACAATCAGGCCCCCAAAAAGGGCCAAGAGAATCAAAAAGTTCAGGAACTGTCCACAGTCAACATTCACATTGTGTCCTTTTGGGTACCAGCCTTCAAGTAAGAGACTAACCAGAACGTGTCCAAAGAGAAAGCAAAACAAAAGAAAAAGTGGAGAGAATAGATGCCCTGAAGAAAGATGAGAAAAGCTGAAGTTCAGTTTACTGAACTGGGGATTAAAAAATACGTGGTAACAATTTCCAGATATATAAAATGGAAAGGAATAAAATGTTATTTGTGTTCACTAGTGAAAGGAAAATAAGTAATGGGTTTAAATTAAGAAAAGAAGATGTAAGGTAAGCATGATGGAGGAAAAATCCCTATAATTGGAAGCATAATTAGGCAATAGAATAGAGAAGCATTTAGGAAGGTGACAGACCCACTTGACTTGGATGCTTTTAAGAACAGAGTATGCAAACATGTATGAGAAAGGGTCTCAGTATAACTGAATCTGCCTCAAAAGAAGGATGGACCATAGGACTTCTCAAGAACCCTTCCAGTCATATTTACCATTATTATTTCATTTTACAGTCTGGGTACAAAGCTTTCACATTTGTAATTAAGAGATACATTAAAGACGTGTATTTTTATACCTAAGATGGGTCATGTACCTCTGTTCATGGAAAGATGAGCTATTTTTTGGGAGAAATGTAAGACGCGATTAAGCTTCTCTCAAAGTGAATGGAAGCAGTGGTTGCTACTGCCCATAAAGCCAGACACATATAACGCCAGTAAGAAACTGAGCTATGTGGAGGAAGAACAGGTATATTCACTGTGGACATACTGCAAATTCAGAGATCTGATTACTGTTTGCGGAAGCTGTCATTACACAACCAAAGCCTAAAATGTCAAATGCATAAACACAAAGGGTGGCAGGTGGTCTGACAGACAGATACAGATTTATGGGGTCCAGAAACAAACTGGGAGGACTTTTTTTTTCTTTTTTTTTTTTTTTTTTAAAGAAAGCAGGCTGTAAAAAGAGAGAGTGGAAGAAGGAAAAAAAGAAAGCTTGGATTATTAAGCTGGGGAACTACTTTGTTATCCATTTCTACTGCATGAGGAGGATCAGGGTTTTGTAAATTATGGTTCTATCACAAAATCACCTGACTTTCCCTTCCCCTTACAAACAAAAACAATGTTCAAGAAGCCCAATGTAGCCAAAGCAATTGAGACAAGAAAAATTATGTAATAAACATGAGAACAGGCACCTGGCTGCAAAGGTGACATTGGTCCAAAGCTCTCCATTTGTCTTGCAAGACAAACACATAATTTTAAGGAAAACAAGAGCTCTGTATTTAGCCCTGATTCATCTAGGTTATAAAGGTCATTATTAGTTTAATTAAATGTAAACATACATTTAAAATTAGACCTATACTTATATTTTTCACTCAGTCATTATGTAATGGTGAAAATGGGCTGGGGAATGTATCTTACCCTCAAAAAAGTTCTATTTATCGGTCAGCAATGTGTCTTTTTTACGGTCTCAGGGAATGTAGTAAGCCCATGTTTAAATTAACTGCTAAATCAGGATGTAAATAGGCTTTTTTCTTTACAATCAAGTACTATTTGTGTGTTAGTAATTCAGTTCTGAAGGATTAAGTCAGTGTATAAATCTGTAATGTCTTTATTGCATTATTCTGAAATAAAAGAGAGATTGACAGCAGAAAAATTAAAAAAAAAAAAAGAAAAAAAAAAACCTAAGGTGCAGGAAGAGAACATTTGTACAAAGAGCAAAGAGTAATGTGTTCACCACAGTTTTTTAACCTCATTTTCTGATATTTGAGGCAGTTTGCATAAGTGGTTTCCTTTCCTATGATCCAGCTTCTTCTCCTGTTAATCCTCCTCCAAAAATACAATGCTTTCTTGTGGCAGTTCAGCTCCCCACCATGCAAATGAACATAAATATTACAAACTCATCGTTAAGATGGCACTGAAAGAGCAATATCAACAGCAAAAATGAGCTATGGAGAGAAGAAAACTCCCAATGAAAAACCAAACAAACACAATTGGCCAACTGGAAGTTCTGGGTACCCTCCTTTTCTCTTTAGCAAATAAGGATTTCAATATAACTCATTTATTCAATGCAATGCAAACCGCTTAGTTTGAACTAACAGGGCTATTCTCAATTTACATGAACGTAAGGAAGATCAAAATTTACCTTTTATGTTTCCATTTATTTTTCCTAGGTACTAGTAATGATACCTGTGGCTCACACTTGAGCATCTTATCAATGTTGTTAGGAATTTAGGGAAAAGAAAGGTCTGAGTTGGAAAACATTTTTTAAAAAATTGAGTCTTGGGTGTTCAAAAGGAAGAAGGAATTTTTTTCATTTGTATGGTTCCTAAAGATGACTTTTACCATTAGGTGCTACACCCATCTTTCCTAAAAGCAAGTTAATTTCCTTGATAGCCAAGCTATGGTCCTCCCAACACTTCCCATATTCACTTATCATAATACCAGAAGGATCATTTTTAAATTATCAAACAGCAACAGCACAGCAGGCAGAATGTACTGTGTCAGAATGCATTGTTTGAAGTAAAAAGCATGACCATCACAGTAACCAGACTGTATTTCAGATTATAGTAATAATAACAGTCTAGACACCTTGGCAAGGCAGATCCAACAAATAGAAATAACAACACCACTGAGTATTATGTACAAAACATTAGAAATATAACCATTGTTGACCAGATTTTCGCTTTCCATATGCAGGGTTTTAAGGGTATTGTTCTCCCCTGATTTTTTTAAAGCTTCACCCTGAACTTGTTCTGTAGAAAAATCATGAAATAGATCTTCATAAGTATTATGCATCCTTTCTGATGACTTAGACACAGCTTTTAACCAAATTTGGAAAGCAAATGCAGTGAGACAGCAGTCTCATCAGCAATGCAGCCTCATCAGTGCCTTGAGGCTATTATAGTTATGACAACAGTTAGTACAGTATGGAGAGGGAGAGGCCAAAACTGAATTTAGGACAGAAAACTGATTAGGAGGCAAACTGTTGGTAGTACCAGGTAGCACCAGTGATACTGCTCAGAGGAAGAGCAGGAGTAAGAAAAGGTAGCAGCAGTACTTCAGACTGAAGATTGGAATGGAGCAAGGTGAGCATCCCCTGCCATGGTCTATTACAAGGGAAAACTAAGAAAAGAGGTGTAAAAGCAATAGGGTAACCTTCCAAACAGAGTTTGGATCTCAGACCCACAAAGCAGCAGTCAGGAGGTGATAGAGGGAATTAATCTGTCTTGAATGAGAGCAAGGCAATTTCTGGAGAATGCAAGAGAAGGAAACCCGATGGGCGCAAGGCCAAAGCAGGCAGTGCAAGAGGACAGCAATGATAGCAGTGGTGAGAGGGAAAGGTAATCCACAGGAAGAAAAAGAAGGAGCTAGAGAGGAAAGGAGCAGGCAGATGCAGGGGACAGAACAAATGTGGTGAATTGCAGACAAGCACAGCTACAAACAAATGAAGTGAGTACTGCTATAAGAAAAACTTGCTCAGCTCTCCTCCAGGAAAGTGGCATGTATTTCCCCTTGCCCACACACACAGCCCAGCTAGAATAAAATGGTGTGCGTGGCATCACGACAACATGCTTTTCCACAACCCAGCACGGAATGCACACAAATTCATGCCGATTAAGTGCTTTCAAAGCAAAACTAGCAGTTCATACAGTTAAGCTGATCTTGACTTTATTTAGCAATTCCACGGTGCTCAGCATATTCAAATCACAGTGCAATACTGCTCTGCTCGCTGCACAACAGCAGGCATAAGGCAGGTAGGTTCTGCTGTGGAGAGCACAGAGCACTGGCTGGTCTCTGCTATAGATCCCAACAGGAAACACAGTACATGGGCCTCTGCTCAACACTTTAAATGCAAGTCCAACCATCACCTTTTTGATGGATGGATAATCCTTAAATTTTGCATAATCGACATGTCCATTCAATTTGGTTTAAATAACTCTAATGCTAAGACAGCATCTCTCACTGAAAGCATTTGCCATTCCCACCACATCTTGTCCTCAGAAACAGCACCAAGCCTCTTTGGCAAGTAGTAGGAGTCCTCCACTTATTCCTGTCTTATGCCACCATCTAACTTTTTCTTATTGGACAAAGTTGTCTTCATAAAGCCAATATCCCAAGCATGTCACTCTGTTCATTTAAGTGTCCTTTATCTTTTTTATTGCTTACTGATTTTTCTGCCAAGACCTTTTCATGATTGATCTGTTACAACTTTATTAGAAACTGTGCACTTACAGAAGGCTTAGTGGGGGGACAGGTCACATTTACTCCCAACGTAATTGAAGTGAGAGCAGTGGCTTTATCCCAAGAAAAAAAAAAATGACTGTGCACATTCACAATAAATAATGAATTCCAAAATTACTCAGTTGTTTCCATATCTCTTGTTTCTCCTCAAGAGAGTTAAGGTCTATATTGAGCCATGCATCTTGGTCTTGTACACATCCTTTAGTGTCATGAGATATCAACAGTAATTACATCATGGTCTGTGAGTTAGTTAATTGTATTTAATTATTATGATTACGAAACTAGATCAGATCTGGTTTTGAATCACGGGTAGGTTGAATTGCTGGCATAGTAGCTATGAAGTAACATTTGTTAGCTAAATCCCTGATCTGCATTTCTTTCATTACCTATTGTTACAAAGGCAACAAAAATCATAAGAATCTGAAGTCATTTATAATTACAGTCTTTCTTTATCACACATTTCACTCTTCTGTTTCTTTTATACTTTATGTGCTCTTACCACCTCCTCTTATTACCTCCAATCCATGAGAGATTGGTTTATTACACCATTTCAGAATTAAGTAATAGGTTTTTCTCTAACTCCTGTATTGTATTCACCTCCTCACCTTTTTCTCATCTCCTGTCTGCTCTTCATAGTCACTGTTCTGTTTTCCTTTCTGGAAATTAGCCATGACTCTAACCAACTTTGAATCTTCAAACCGATTCCCACCTGAAAGTCTAATCATTGCCAATTCCTCTTCATTGTATTTCTAATGCTAGGACTTGTCCCCAGGATTTTCTTGAGAGAAATTACTTTGTGACTAAGTTTTTTGATGAATGTGAGCTATGAGACGACAAATTTGAAAGAAGAAAGGGAACTCTTTATCTTTCATAGCAGCAAGAAAATCCAGGCAGTTGTAAACTCTGTCTGGTTGCTAATATTTAAGAAATATTTTATCTATTTAATAGGCAGATCTAGGTACAGATCTCCAAGGTACAGGCATTTGGAAACAGTATGGATAAATTTTAGGCCATACATCCCATTTTATGGGGGCATCAGCTATTTAGAGGGAAACCTTACTAATAAAAAAAAAACTTAAACAGGAAAATAACGTGAGATGACCAAAAACATAGCACCCAGTCCACCTCATAGCACACTATGAAAGTGTTCTTTTGTGTGACCGTAAGTTAGCCAGACGTTCAGAGCTGTGCACCATGTAAAGGTGAGCAGTCAGCAGGGAGCTCTGCTCACTTCAGTTACCTCTGTGACCTTACTCTTCCAGTTAAAAAAAACCTGATGTGATGCTTTCATGGCCTCCAAAGGCATTGTAGGGACAATGTAAATAACCTGTGACCTCCATGAAAACTCAATACAAAAATGTCAGCTATAAGAGTAATAGTGTTTTGGTTTGTGTTGGTTTGTGTTCATAAGGTACCAAGGAAAGTAATTATTGTGGCTATGAAAAATGTCACACAAAGTGTCCTCTGAAGACTGGAGTTGGGAAAATGCAGGAGGTGAAACATCCTCCACAAGACTATTCAATAAAAGACAACATAGGAAATACACTGATTTAAAATTTGGTGGTTTAGGCAATGCCCATGCAAACAGAAGGGGATAGCACCACGTGGTCATCATGAGCTAAATTATGGAAATTCCTATCAAAGACCAAAACCATCAAACTCTGTATAAAGTATGTCTCACATACAACTATCCCAGTCCTCAGATAGACAGTGATAGCAAATCACTGCAGGCAGACCAGGGAGTGAACTTTCTTGCATAAGCCACCTGTCAACTAATTCTGAAGAACAACAGTAAAATATAACATCTGTTTGTAATTACTTTGCCTAGGGTAAAAAAAAAATGCAGGTCAGGGAATAAGTAAGTATTTTGATGCAAATACTGTGCCTAGTTATTTCTTTGCCTCATGACTTGCTTTTGTCACACATGCTGAAAATATTTTGGTTTTAATATCTCTAGCCCCTGGGGAAAGACACTTATTCTTTTCTATTTCCTTCCTTTTCCCTCAATTGTACATCCACATCTAGGGTTTCATTTCTGCTTTAGGTTTATCTTCTAGCCATTTCTGTCACTATTTTTTTAAATTGAAAGGTGAGGAAGACGGAGAAATTGTGCCAGGATCTATATTCTGTAAACAGAGGTTCTGTAAACTTGCATGTATATAGCACAGCAAAATGTTGACTTCTTCAGTGTACTCTTCCAAATGCAAAAAATGAATTCATCCTCTTTATCCCTTAGAAACTAATTGCAGAGCCTTGCAATCTGCAATCTCTTCTTCCACACTGGGGATCTTTTCTTCCCTGTCTGGATTACGGAGAGCTATAATGTGCCCATCTGTTTAAACGTGGTTCTGATTAATATGCTGTCAGCATCCTGAAAACAGTCAGATATTAACTTGCTAATGTGAAACTTGAGCTAATTAATGAGTGTGTGTACACACTCATTCAAGTATGTCCACACACGTGAGTAAGCATGTGTTCCAACCAGGAATTCTCACTAACAGCAAAGCAGAGGAACCACCAATGGGGAGGTAAGACAGGAGAGAGTCCTCATGGGTCACACTCCACCTCTTGTCCCTCCTGGAGATGGCACAGCAGTAGCAATACTTCTCTGTGATAACATTTTAGAGTTGTCATGTCTGCACCCACTGATGTAGAAATTATGAAAGTGGCACCAGGAGCAATGATGGAAGGATAATTAAAAAATAATTAACAAGAATAATTTGCAAGGGGCCAAGGGACAAGAGCTTTTCTTTCATCAGCTGGTGTAAGTGATTAAATAGGTACACAACACTGCTGTAAAAGTATCCCTTTTTTAAAAATTGAGAGGAGGGAAGGCATAGAGGGAATAATTACCAATTACTTTATTTCTTTTGTCAGACTAACTCACATGACCAAGTAGTTTACTCCAAGACAAACAGTTAACAAATCACCTACCCCCACTCCAAAGAGTAGCTGTGGCAGCATCATGGTATCTGATGGAGAACACAGCTGCACAGACGAAAGAAAAGAGAAGCAGCAGAACAATAGACTCTCTGCACTTCAGTGCCACTGGCTGGGGGGTATGACAGGAGGAGGGGAGGAAGTCTTACCGCATCTCCCATCCACTATCATACTGTTCCTCTCATCTGAAATAATTTATTGCTTCATAAAAGAGGAGAAGAAAAAGAAGAATGAGTTTCCTCATTATATTTTCTGATTTGTTTTGGTTTCTGAAACTAAGATTACACCCTATCTCCAAGAGATAAGCACCGTAAGACTTGCCTTCAGACAGTCACATCTTCCTAGCAGGTCATTGTCTTCCCTTGGCAGCGGCAGCTTCCCATGTTATCTAGCAGTTTCCTGCTGCTGGTCAAGGTTGCTGCACTGTGCCTAGTACCAGAAGGCTGTCCAGTTGAGAATATATCCCACAATAAAAGAATTAAACCCAGTGATCTCGTGTGTTCCTCTGTAAACAATATAGCTTCTTCCATTAGAGCATTTTTGCTCTCATACCTTCTTCCTTGCAAGCCTTGTGGCCACCGCTGCAGTTCCTGTATGCGGATGGGAGCCCTATCATGTCCAGGACCTGCTTCTTCTGGCTTAGATGAAGAATCAAGAAAGCAGGTTTTTTTCCAGGGGAGTTTCAAGCCCCAAATCTTCTTCCTACCTTTCAAGGTACATTGATCTTTGGTTCCCCGGAGTTCCCTGTTCTTGACATTCCTTTGTATTTGGCCTCTGCTAGAAAGGTGATCAAAATGGTATGAACAGAAAAATTATTCACAGGTATAAGAAACAGCCTAAAACATACAACAAGCCTGAGAAGCCTTCTGTTATTAAAATACCTCACAAAGAAAAAAATCTAAATCCCAGGTCAGAATCCAAGCTGCAGATTTCATGCCAGATTTCCAGGCCAATACAGCATGAACACATTTCTGGGAAGTATCCAAGCCTTTGAATACTTTTCTAGACCTTTCAAGTTCACCAGGCACTAATGACTGTATGAAAAATGCAAATTCAGTACCATATGTGAATTCAGAATTAAAGCCTTATAGAGAACAATGTGGAAATATACATTCCAGATGCATTTCTGCTTGGAAGCTAAAAGAGCAGCAGCTTTCAGGATTTTGCCAGGTTCCCCCCATTGTAATTCTGTCTTCTCTTTTGAACAACTCTCTATGTAAATGATGACAGGGCAGTTAAGCACAGTGATTGCTAAACGCTTCCTACTGTTCAGTGAGGTTTTTATCAGTTTTTCAAATTCAGCATCTTTATCTGTACTGCTTTTCAGTCAGTACTAAGTGGCTGCTCCTCATCAGTCCTAACAAATCTCTCTTCTGTAAGTTTGATCTTCCTGCTGTCACAAGTATTAGACAATACAAAAGCCAGGCTTCTAACAGTGGAGAAGTGGATCTAGTCACTTGCAAGATGCATATTCATTTATTGTGCTCAGTCCTGTTTTCTTTCGGGGAGTAGGAACAAGTTACCTGGCACTGCACCGAGGACCAAGGTCTTGCCTACACTAGGCTGGAGAGTATTAAATTCACTGCAAGGTTTTCTCAATGCCCCTACAACACAGCACATACCGATGAAACAAATTACCAGCAAGTACTCAGGAGTGATCGCATCACTCCTGCAGATTGTACTTGACCCAAACAAGGTTAATTGCCATGTTAGTCTCTATACACATAGGCTTTGCAGTAACAAGCATTTCCAAAGGAAAACATGAAGCTCCTGAAGTCCTTATTTTCTACATCAGCTGTGTTGTTATCAAGATATTGAATTTTTTTCCTCCTTTAAAAAATTTTTTGTAATCACCACAATCCTCTCTACAAAAAGGAAAGCCTTGGATTATTTTTTCAGTGTCATCTCTGATATCACATAACCCAAAAGTAGAAAGTACAAAATAACACCATTAAATTCCACCTTAGACCTGCCAAGAGAAAATCTATCCCATGTCCTGCTAACAAACATGCAAAACTCTTCACATTAGTACTCTGCCAGAGTAAATTGGAGCCCACAGATGTTAGGAAAAAGATGGAACATTATCAGATCTCACCAAGCCCTACAAAGCCGTTTCCTGAAGAAAAGCTCCAAAGTCGTCCTTTTATTCACATGCATACATACAATTCCCTGAGGTGTACAGTACTTTGATAGAGGTTTGCCAGCACTACCTTCCCTTCCACATGACACTCTTGCTCTACTGCAAAACCTGGAGCAGGCTACGGCACATTCAGCTTCTTTACCTCCTTTCATCCCTTCAGCCTGAATGTTCCCATGAGCACCAGAAAAATACTAAAAGCTGCTTACTCAAAAGATTTTTCAAGACTTTACATTTTCTCTAGTTTTCTGCTCAGTAAAATCTACCAAAATGTAGCTCAAATAACCTATGGAGCTGGCTGGTGCAGCCAGAATTTCTCAGTTGCTAATGTAGCATTTGCAGGTAATGGTAGATTATCTACAAATATCTTGTGAAACGCCAGCCAGTTAACTTTCAGACTCACTGACCTCACACATTGAAGATGGAGTTCTGGCTGTGGCAGATTTCTAAACACAGATGGGCATTTTATAACTTGTACTAAATTAACTAATTATAGATTTGATCTCTCCATAAAAATGGAATGTCATGCCACTCTTAAAACGAAATGTTGGAACATTTTGGTTTGATGTTTTGAAAAGCACCAAAATTTTGGCTTTTTGCTTTAAAAAGCTGAAAGTTTTGCCAAAGTAGTTTCAACTGGGGGGGGAAAAAAAAAAAAAAAAAAAGGCCATTTCATTCTGGGCCAAATTAAACTTTTAAGGGAGAGTGGGGTGTCAAATAAGAAGTTACACAAAATACCTTCCATGGTTTTGATTCAGTCTCTAAAAAACTGTGTTGATATCCATCTTTACTCCTGAGTACAACAGGTCAGTACAAAAAGCTCAGAACTATCATAAGGTGGATAAGTGCAAAAGAGCCACACAAGATGAAGGACAACTGCTACGAAAAAAAAATATGAGGTAGTCAGGATTTGGTTTAGACTGGAAGTCAGACGAAGGTTTCTCACTCATTAAAGACCTGAGGTTCAATAACAGTTCTCCCATAGAAACACAGAAGAAGAAAACTTAGCAACTCTAGTGCAGACTTTGCCACACACAGAAAAGAGATTAAGAGATGTGACATTTCACAATGCAATAGACTGGTCTATGTAACACAGGAATCACCATTCTTTCTAAATCTCCCATGAGAGACAACATTTACAAGAATGATTTCAGAGTTACGGAATAAAAACTCATGAAGCATTATACATACAGCTTACAAGTAGATCTCTGTGTGCCCACACAGAAAACAACTGAATGCAAAATTATCTGCTATATTGGACTGAGCACAGTTACTCAGTAAAGGAATAATTCTTGCAGTGTAATATCCTGAAGGAAAGGATATCAAAGTAGTTATGTGCTATTGTATAAAATTATTTAGAAGCATGGCTTATTGATTATATGGTAAATGGCTTCAGCTCTCTCATGACGGGGCTTTTTGAAAGAGGAAAAATTGTGAGGTATTGTGTAGAAGTCTCTGCTCCAGGATTCTAGGAGATCTGCAGCAAAAGAAGAACAAATGGAATAAAATTTGGGCTAAAAGCTACAGTGAAAACTTTAACTTTCGCTCGTAAAACACCAAAAGCTCTCAGTTGTCCTATTGGCAAAGGGCGATCCACATGCAGAAGTACACTGTAGCTGAAAACCAAGAATCAAAGGCAAAATTTCCCATTCAAACAGAGTCCTGGTGAGGGGTGGACAAGATGAGGTGCCGACACCTGGGGATACTTCCATTCCTCTCACAGGCATGATTCATCGGCAAAGCTTTTGTCTACCATTAACCAATGGAAACAAGTAAATCTGACTTTTATCCTGCAAGGTTTTCCTCATAATGTTCCTCTGGCTCAGATCCTGCAGCCTCACAAGGCCAGTGCTGTAGCATATTTTTCTGATATCATCTAGAAGACTCCTTCATTTCCATACAAAGTGCCAAGTGAAGTTTCTGAAGTGGGAACCCTTTTCCCTGAGGAACAGGGCTATATCTCCCATCTGTTTTCAAAGAGGCAGACAAATATTCATCAGATGATAACCTATCGTGACTATCCAGATGAAACATACTCATAGCAATAACTTAAAGTGAAACTTTCTGTTTTTCATTACTTGCTCTCTAGCACATCTGTTTCTTCACCAGCATTATTCATAATGCTAAACATTTGACAAAACTGGAAAAACTGGAAGAGGAGGAAAAGAGCAGGAAGGAGGAGGAAAAGCGGAGGAAGCCACTACTGGCATGTATTATAAGTGTTTCCCCTCCCTCCCTTTTTTTTTAAATACACAAGGAGTGACAACCTTAGCAGTTTGGAAGTTGTGCTTCACTTTTCTTTGGTTCTTTCATCATGAAAGTTGACTTTGACAATTTTAACAACATTACTTCTATCTTCAGATCACATTGATACTTGTTTGGCCAACTCCCCAAGCTACTATGAGAATCCCCTCACAAGGCCTTGTTAATACTCTTAACAGCATAAGTGCAAGAGGAAAAACATATATAAAACTAATATATAGAAATATATGTAAAACTAAAATACTGCTGGGTTTTAAGACTGTAGGAGACAATACCTTACAGAATCATGGTTAAAAGACTATACAGTTAGATGTTCACAGGTAGACATTCACAGATATGCAGTGCCCTTTCATTGATAATGGCTGACATAATACATAATAAAGGCAAAAACAATTTGAAATTTTATATAGAATTATTTTATTTGTACTGATACCCTTGAGAAAGCAGCCTATGGTGATATAAAAAGGACCATATTGACCCCTTCTCACTTTTGGCAGTTCAACTGGCCATAACTGTCTCTTTTTATTAATACTGTTTTTATCTAGAGCTGTAATGACCATCCGATACAGGTGAAATGAAAGACATTTATTTTATGTCTAACACCTTACTGGGCGGGGGGAAGGAAATCAATGTATTGCACTAATTTGCTGAATAGCTTTTTGCTGTCTAGGAGAAACAGCCCTCGAGGGCCAGCCACCTCACCTGGCACGCTCAGAAACTAATTGCAAATCACTGTGCCCAAGAGGTGGGATCTCACCATTGAGCGTGCCGTGGTCTGCAGCTTTCTACGCTAATGTGATCAGCAATGATGACATCGATCATGGAGAAGTTCCTTGTGGACAACTGAAGTCTTTCTCACAGCATTTATCAGTGTTCTCATAAAAAGTGACAGAAACTATGGAACAGCCCAAGCAAGCTGTCAGGTATTAGGCCTGCCTGGGTAAGCTCACTGTTGAGATGTGAACTGAGACATTATCATCTCCAGGTACCAGCAGCAATGAATGGAACAGAGCTTAAAAACCAGTTCCTTTCCAGTCACTCCTCTGTAGAGGAACCGATAAATACATCGGATATTTTCAGAGATTCCTATCCAAGACAAGTGAAGAAAAAAGAGAGATATTTCACCCCCTAGCTAGCAACCTATGGTAGGAGACATCACGTTCCTACAGGACCTGACAATATGTCTATACTGCAGTTACCATCCAGTATAACCAGAATATCCTACATCACTTTCTCACATAACTGCCAGCAGCAGAGATACAGCACCGTGTTTCTCAATGCAGGTTATAAAACCTCTGCGGGAAACTTAGCATACATTTGAACAAGTTTAGCATCCCACACTAGGTTTTCGGTTGCCATAATGATACTGTTAATGCTAATTTAAATATAACTCAAGTCTTGTCTGAAGGACAGTTGTCCCAATCTCACTGAAAGGAATAATCTGAAATAGTAGGAGTCAGAAACTAACTTTGGCTTTACAACTTCATCAGTATCAACATGACTAGGGACTGCTCTGAGCTTCCTTGTGCTTTTCAGAAGGAAACACCAAGTTAGTGCCTGTCTTGCAGCTGAAGTGGTCTGTCTCAGAAGCTCTGAAGTTGGTGAGTTAAAGACGGAGTTAAGAGAGGCATATGAAACAGTAGCTGCCTAAGCCTGCCAAGCACAAAATAACACAAAGCAAAACACCACCAAAATAGAAAATCACACACAAAGAATGCTACTGGTACAATCAAATTTGTTATTCTTAATGTCTTAGAGCTCTGAGCCATGCTAATAAGGTCAGGATTTGGGACACCTAGACCTGAAAAGCAGTGCCATAATTGCTTATTTGACCTGGGCTCATTACATTCTGAGCATGGATTACACTGTTCTTTGCACAAAGCACAGATGTCACCACAACATCCCATCTCCTAGCTAAGTTTACAGCCTGTGGGGAAAAAAAAAAAAAAGTAGAAAGATTTCTTTACTCAACAGCTCAGTCTCAGTAAAAAATTATTAATATTTGGATTTTGGCTTCTGATACATTGCCAGGTGTTGCTGTCACATGGGTCTTTTCCAGCTGCAGAAAAGAGGCATTTCCTTTCAGAAATGGCACTTGTGAATCTCAATTCAGGAATGCATTTGCTTTTCCTTCTCTACCCAGACTCAGCTTGACCACACACCTAGCTTTGGATCTCAGAAAGTTGTGCTTCAGGTGTGGTTCTCCAGACAGTTTCTGCCTCTTATATCACTAGCACTTCTGCTGTGTTCTCTAACTTCTTCTAGCCTTGGTGCTTCTGGATTTCAGATTGAAAATGTACCAACACCACCATGCTGCTGTGAAAGAACCCAATACCATCCTGGGATCAGATTATACCAATGTAGCCCAGAAGATACATGAAATAGCTGAGTTCCTCTCTTTAATTCTTCAAAAGCTCCTATTGGAACACTGTATCCAGTTTCAGGGGTCATACCAGAGGAAAGCTGTTGAGTAACTGGATCTAGAGAATAGCAACAAAAGTAACCACAAGGCTGGAAAGTGTGAAAGAACTAAGGTTTCCTAAGCTAAAGAAAAAAATGACTGAGTAGCCTCAAGTATGTAAAAAGTTTCTGCAAAGAAGAAAAACTCTCTGCCAGTGGTAGATAAAGCAAGCAATAATAATATGCAAATTGTAGCAAGAAGGATTCAGATTAGACCTCAGGAAAAAAAAAAAAAAAAAAAGGAAAATTACTGGCATGCAGCTAGCTGATCCTGCCTCCTGGTTGGCAAACGTGCTATTAACCTTCTGAATCTCCTCTGAGGCCTGCACTTCCACGTTATCCAAGGAGGCTGCTCCACAGAAGCAGCAAATTCAACACCATTTCCCTTGGAGAGCTGAAGACCTTGAGCTACAGCTGGTAGTGAGGATGCTGATTGCCTCTTCCAAGGAATTCAGCCCATTGAAAAGCAGGCTCCACAGTTAGTTAGATGTGGTGCACTCACATCACTGCTGCCATCATTCATGCACGCATATCTCATAACAAGGAAAACAAGAAAAGAAGCATCAGTCCTCACCTTAGAGAGATTAGCAATTTAGAAGTGTAGAAACACTAGAACATCATTATCAGTAATTGCCCAAAAAAGCTTCTTTCACCTTTGATTCTTTGTCTTGCTTGCATTATACACTTTCAAAAAACATGGTGGCGAGCTATTTACCTTAAATTGCCTGCACAACTGTATTTAATTTTTAATGTAATCTTAATCTGAGGACAAAGAGTCAAGTACTGTGGTTCAATAATCTTATGAAGACATAATGACATTTTAACTTTAGCAGTAACCAATAAGATAGCTAATTAAATCTTGAGCTTCAAGGTGCAAACTGGTTGCCTGCAGAAGCTGACAAGAAAGACGAACACTACACAACAACTAGACATGTAACATGGATTCATCATTCTTTCAGAGCGTATCATGTTCAATACCACAAATCCCTGAACTTGGGCCTCTGCCATTTGGGCTTTTAAGCATGCTGGTACCTTTTTGCCTTTCTTCATACACCCACTTAGGAAACTTAACTTTGCTCACAAGGAAAACCTGTAAAAATTCAGTTAAGAAGTTGAGGGGTATGCAAACACTGGAAGTTTATCCTTTTGCACTTGAAATTTCAGAAGACAGTGTCTTTTCTAGCTTCATCCAGAATATAAAGCCTAAGGAAAAGAGTGATGTTTTTCTCAAGGTCTGCTCTTTCAAATCCGCATACTCAGACTTTGACCTTCATGCATTTCCCTCACTCCTAAATATTTTGGTTTATCTTAACTTGTAATCAAAGACTCAAATTATACATTTTGCTCCCATCTGAGTGGATACTAGGATGAATACTAGGCTGAAATATGTAGTTCCTTTTTCACCAGAATAGCTTGCAGAATTTGTTCCTTCATCTTTTTATCACAGCAGTATCACCTCTACATATTGTGTTATTACACAACTAAATGATAAAGTACTCTAAACCATATTTTTCAGAACTATTGGTGCCTAACATAACATGCCACTCATATCACCTTATATTAAAAAAAATAAATAGGTATGCTGTTATCTGTTCTCAGTCATTCCCCCATCTCAGACTTTTCTTATAAGATAAACTTTTCCAATTACCATGTGCAGCTGCAGAGAATTTTTGGCTGGGATTGAAATACTTTCCAATAACTTATGTCGTTTTACAGCTGTAATTTACAACAGATCATATACAAACAAGAAAACATACAGTGAAACTCATCCAAGATTATTACAAACCAAAGCAGATTTAAAATAGCTTGAAAGAAATTTATGACTAATAACATGCCCTCATCCATATTGAAAACAGTCATTGAAAGTCAAGGAATCACATGTAAGAAGGTCAGCATTGAGGAACTGGGGAAGCCCAAAAATAATTATTCTTACACAAAAGACCAGGCACCAAGATATTTGGCTTTACAGTCTCTGCTTTGAAACTTGTTGTCAACCCACAACCATTCAGTGAAACCAGAACTTAAGTCTTACTGACATGTTCATTAGCCTCACAAGACGATGAGTTAATGCAAAGCAAATCTGAAAAAAATTTTCTTTAGCCACCTGTTGCTAATACTATATAGGAAATTCCACTATGGAGTTTCATCTCTTTCCACTAAAGATCAAAAATACTAACACTTCACCTGGTTACATCAGACTCTGTACCTCACTTAAGGCCAGTTTCTAAAGTACACTGGAGTAAAAGGAAAGACTGATTCCAAAAAGCAATGGCTCAAACTTTTCGAAAGAAGCAACTGAAGTAAACTAAAGTCTTATCAAACAAGCTTTAATCAAATTGAAAGTCCACAGAGGTTTGAAAGTCAGTATTATCTAGTATTTTAAAGCACCTTCATTGCCTTAATGCTTATAACAAGCATCTCCATTCCTATTGCTGCACTGTGCATTTCAGCAGGATTTGACCTGGTTGCAGTGGGGCAGAAAATAAGGTTTTTCAGAGCCAGATGTGTGGTAGGAACAAAAATAGCAAAGCAACAGTTGATAGGGGTGTTGGAAGATTTAGCAGGAAAAGCCATTTATTAAAAGCCATAGGGGAGGGGACAGTATTAGGATTGAAAAAATAAAGTGCCAGTATGCCATTCAAATGGGCAGCAGCTATGATACAGATATGTCAGATGGTAGCAACTAGGAACCAAGTTGAGAGTCAGGCACACATGCTGGCAAATAATACCACTACAAGATAAAAATCAACATGTCATGAGGAAAATGTTTAATAGATTGTTCCACTCAGGCAGAAAAATAAAAATCATATTATGAATTGGCAACAAAATATTTTAACTAAATTATAGGTGTTTGGCTCCAGTTGTTTCTTATAACACTATAAAACACTATACAAAAAACAAAGCTTTTTTTTGGTGTACACCTGCACAAACAAATATGCTGCCACAACAGCATGGAAAATTTACATCAAGATGTTTCTCTTTGTTCTTTAATAGACTGTAACTTTAACAGGCTGTAAATTTCTGTTATATAAATTGATAGTATGGATGAAAAAGCATCTAGGTATGTGCACATGAAACAAATCTCAGGTGGACAGAGAAAGAAGGAGGACATCTTCATAAAATTAAGCTACTATTACTTGGCTTTTCTCATCTTCACTCACGCTAACCAACACACCCTCTAACAATACCAACCAGATACTATTCCCATGCTGCACACAGGGTGAGTAACACAGAAAAGGCTAAATGGGCTGCCTGTATCTACAGAGAAAATGTCAGAGACTGAATTTAAAGGCAGGACTTTTTGGCTCCTTGTGCAGATCTTAAAAACCTGGAGTGTCTTGCGATCAACACATACATTTCCCTTCAAAACCGTGCGAAGTGAAACCTCATGGGTTTCATTGCATTAGCACGCTCATCTCCTTGACCTCTCACCTGTGGCCTGAACCCTCTTAATTAAGATCCAAGGGACCAAGGCAGCTGCTGCTGGGGGGTCGCTGGGCTGCCCTGCACCAAAGCCTGGTGCACTGGAGAGGAACCTTCAGTCAGGTGAACTGCTCATTAGGAGTCTGCAGGGTCTGTGTGTGCTGCCAGACCATGGGTCACAGCTTTTCACAGCCTTTCTCTGCGCTGAGGCAAGAAAACTTCAGAGGCAAACTGCTGATGGGTTCCGCCTTATGCAGGGGTGTGTATTTTGTATCAGACCTGCATGCTTACACCCTGCAGGGAGAATTTCTGTCCCCATCAATTACTTCAGTAAACACTCTTAATGGTGTTTCAACTGGTTATGACCTGGCATTCTTCAGGCACATACACAAGAAAAACAGGATGTTCCTAATACTAGTTCTCTCTGTGTTTACACAGCAGGGAGAGTAAATACTGAATGTATGTGGCAAAATAAATATGATTATTACCTTTGCCATTGTGAAAGAAACTACTCAAAAGTGAGATCAACAGGAATTTGTTACAAATGTATGATATCATTTAAAAATCAGGATAAGGATTTATAGAGAGCTAAAAGAATGAACAACAAATATAAAATGAGAAATACTGAATGAGCTTTGTTATGTGGAAGAAGGGTTTGACACTAAGGATTTTCTCTAAATATTTGTGAGTTGTGTAGTGACTGACATTAAAACATCAAAATGACAGCTAAAGGCTTATATTAGCACATCAGTACACAGAGGCAGTGTATAAGTATGATTGCTAAGATGTTTGAGGATATTTAGAGGCTGACTGAGGTACCAATACAGCTTTAATGAATATACTCAGTAAGACATTCTGGCATTCAAAAATTATGCATCTTAAGTAATAACAGAATTTATGCCCAGATTAGTACAAAAGAGGGCTTGCCCCTCCCCTTAAACACTGCATCTTTGAGGCCAGTCTATTATAGTTATGAGATGGTTGTGCTTTAGGTTCCAATCACTTAGCCATTTCAAAGGTAACAGTGTACCTACTTTTCTTATCAAATGATAATGCTCTGCTTAGTGACCTTATGTGCCAAGGATTAAGACAAAGTGATGCAGTCTCCTGTGGCAACAGCAAAAATCAGCTTCCTTTCTCCTTTCTCACATTCTACATGTAACCAATAATCAGCATATAACAATTCAGAACTCTATTTTACAGAAACTTTATTAAAATGACACAAGTTGGGAGGAGGGGGAAGAGGATCACAAAATGAATTTACAATTGCCAGAGGAAAATGCATTAACTTTGGTGGGCTTTTTTGGGGGAAGTTGCTTTTTCATGCATCCAGACCCTTCTTTTGATGTCCACTGCATCCAGCAGCTGTTTCCCTGGTCACTCCAACTGACAGCTACCTAGAGAGCAAGAGCTCCCAGCCAGGGCACACATTGAATTTTCTGCCTGAAAAAAATAAGTGAGAGGAGGCAAGAAAGGAAATAAGATAAGGGAAGAGAGGAATATAGAGTGGAAACTTGCGAGACAAACAACTCATCTTAATATGAAGTTAAGACATGCCTGGGGCTTGCAGGCAGACAAGAAACCTGAGGAATGCTCCAGTGTTGAGTAATACAGACTGTTTGGGATTTTTTTTTAATTAAACAGCAAATCCTCAGTTGAAGCTCTTCAGTGACATTCACCATATTAACACCTGAGCATTTAATTTTTCTTCTATAACTCTTTATTAGTCAAAGATTGTGTCAAGTAAAACAACAGTTTCAGTTACTGATGACAGTGCGCAGTGACAAAAGCGATGCCTGGGGAAGGATAGGGCACAAAGGGAGATGGGGCACATGCAAAAAGATTAAGACAGAGCCAGATGCTCAGCTCCTGTCAGCTTGCCCAGTGCTGTGGGAAGAACCACCTCTCACCATCCTCCAAGCCATCTTTGTCATCTCAGCTCAGGACTGGGGCACAAGTTCAGGTGAGCTGCCCAAGCCTGTGAGGAGGGCAGGGGATTGCTGTCTGGAGGGGAAAAGGCCACCTATCCAGCAAGAAAGAGGAAGCAGGAGGGAAGGGTGAAGGTGATCAAGGCAGCAGCGCAAGAGCTGGAGAAGTCACTGCCACCAGGAGCAGCATCAGGCTGCCCCAATTAAAAGCAGAAGCCATGCCTGAGTCTGTCCTCATCCCTCCCCATTTTTCCCATAAAAGAATGGGGAGAGGGTAAACATTTCTTACAAGGAAAATATCATGTGATAAAGAAGAAAATCTACTCTGCAGATTTTCCTTTATTTCTATTTTTTCCACATTCCCTCACAGTTTTTCTTGGCCAACAGCTTGTTTTTGTATGTGTTTGCTCCACCAAACAATTGCACTCCTTTTGCAGCATACTGGTGGGCTTTCACTCTTCCGAGAAGTTAGATCAGAACAAGAACCAGTCCTATACACTCAGTGAGAATAGGATATTTTCCTCTCAGATAATTGCCTGATTCCTTTTTTTTCGTCCTTTTCAAACCATGCATTTCTCTATATATCATTTTCCTTTTCCAAAAGGTAGCTATTGCCTCCAGTCATCACAAAGCAATAGTGATGGGTAATGCTGCAGACTGCTGCAGGGGCAGCTTCGGAACCTGGATAAATCAACACACTGATGCTTTGTCTTATTCTCAGTGCACATAAGAAATAGCTTTCTAGAAGCTATTTCTGGTCTCAATATAAAAATCAGAGCAGTATAGCTGAATTATTTGCTTATCTTATTTAGGTTAAACAGACTTAGGTTTCAGCCAAATCTTTAAAATTGTGGAGTTCTCTTTTTTCTTTTTTTTTTTCCTTCCCCCCCCCAAAAAAAACCTCAGAAATAATGTGATAATTATCTTTTATATTCATAAAACATACTGAAAGTAATTAGAAAAAGTTATGGAGGATGTACTGAAGGCTGATACACAAAGATATCATTCCTGGCTCGAGAAAATCCTAAACTGCAGAGCACAAGAAACTGGTGCGAACACTAGGGAAAATAATTTTACTCTGTTCTTTATACACTTCCCCACAGATCTTGTCCTGGCCAGTTCTGGAGTCTGTATGCCAAACTAGGTGGATCTCTGCTCCAATCCAGTACAACTGCTCTTACCTTTCTGAAACACAGCAAACATCTGATGGGGTCTGACAGTACCAAGACTCATATAGGCTGCAGTTGGTGATTAACTAAACCTTTGCTCTTACTGGCCCAGTTGGGTTTGATCATCACATTATTTGCACTACAGCGAGGTTGTCCATATATGTTGCAGTTACTGGCACAATAAAAAAACTTTATAAAGACATCATAAAGAGGGAGGGGATGCCAATAACAGTAGCAGTGAGACCAGTCACGCAGTCCCTCTGCACGCACTGGGAAGCCTTGCACGATATGTGAGGCTGCAACCCCAAATTCACTAAACTCAAATGTAAGGAGCCAGGCCCTGCAGCACGTTACAGAGGGTCACCATGCCACCGGTGAGTCTCATGTGTGTCCACAGAGCCTTGCCATTTCAAAGCTGAAAGTTGGGTTTACCTGTCGTTCTGCCACCTTCTGAAAATAAATGACAAATAATCTGGCCATCTTGAGCTTCCAATTTACTTGTCATAAAACAGCTGTTTATATCTGGCACAGATACTCTTAATTCTTGTATAGAATGGTGTCATGAACATATGTATGACACACACCCCTTCTAATTGGCAAAGACTTAGTAATATGACACAAAGACTAGTAAGATTGAGCTTTTTCCTCCTTCTGAAGTAGCAGCTTTTTAATGCAAATATCTAGGCTTCACCTACAAATGCAACTTAGGACAAAACAAATAAATAAAGCAAGAGCCTCCCTTCTGCTTCCCCTAGACTCCTTTTCAGCAGCACCTGAAGAGTTTTACTCTTTCATGTTCCTTTGAGTTACTGTAAGAAAAAAAATAGAAACAAACAACACGCACACCTTCTGTCAGAGTAGTTAAGTAACTGAAGTTACGCACTTTGTTTGCAGAATGTCAACCTCTGTTTTGATGATAAACCAGCTGCTGGACTTATATCTGCTGCTGGAAGGCTAGCCAAACTCTGGAGAAATTGCAGTAGATATCAAAAAGTTCAGAGGATCCAAAAAAGTGCAAAGAGTAAAAGCACAGGGGAAAGAAGCTCGTAAACTTGCACAGAAAATTTGAAATAATACTTCCATTATGCAAAAAACTTTTTTGGAAAAAAAAAGGCGGAGCTTTTCTAGTAAGAAACCTACCCTTAGCTTTTATTAGGCTGTCACTGAAGTCCTTAGGCCACTGCAAACACAGAGATATGCATGGTTATCTGTATCTGTCATAAGAAATGTGAGAAAAAAACCTGTCAAAATGGAGGGCGCTCTCTGTGAAGTGTCAACTTTGGCATTATATCAGAGTTTACAGAAAAAACAGAAATTACTGGATTCACTTTTTTATGCCATGCCTCAGTTTCTGTCAGCCACACTGTTACACCAGGACATCTGCTTTTCCATCTGAAGTTGTCCCGCTATACTGTATCATGATCTGCTTTGGCACAGCACACTGAAGGTTTCATATCACATTATGCCATAGCTCTAGGGGGAACTACAGTAAGACAAGTATGAGATACCTTTAAAAACACATGTTGTAAGTGTGCCAAACAACAACAGTCAAATGGCAAATTTTATTTTATGAGCTGTTATTTAAAATTATTATGCCATGCATGATTTCTGTTTTCAGTGTATGATTTACTTCCATGCCGAGCCCTGTCTTGACCTCAAAAGCTTTCTTGATAATAAGAGCAAGAATCCACACACAATTGGTTTTTCTGTCCCTGTGTTTCATGGGCTTGTCCTGGATGCATCATACAAGCCCCTGCAGATAAATATTTTTGCCTCATATGTGCAGAGAGACATTTGATATTCCTGAAAAAAAAAAGCTATGCCTCTACTACAAACACCTGTATGTACGTAAGAGTACACATCCAACCCAAACTATTCTATGAGCTGCATGTCAGCTTGACATCAATATTCTAACACACTTCTACCCATAACAACAAGTTGATGCTCTGATAGTTTTATCCTTATGCCCACCCTGACATTTTTAGCAGCACCAGCATGAGTGACTATGACACTGCAGTCATACTCCGTCCTCCTGCCCTACATCCCAATGACCCTGTCCTTCACTTCTGATGAAGTTCTCAACTTTAGTCCTCATGCACTCAAAATAGACTCAGGGCATAGAGATGAATGTGGTCCACCTGAACAACATCCATGCCACTTTCAATGGCAGAGTGAACAAATACAATGAAATTCACGCAAACAGAATAGGCTTATTTAATCTCAGCTACTCTTTGCTGCTGAAGCCAGGCAGACCCTGGCCTGCCTCAGGTCCCTTTAGAGCCAATGGATATTAGGACAATTCACTTCTTAAATTAATCCATTATTTCCTCCTTGCTTTACTGTTTTTAAGTCACTTGGTAGGCACCAATCCTTTCTGAATACAGTTCCTATTCTTCTGCACATCTGGGCAGCACAGTGGGGTCATGTCTGCATTCAGCATCCAGCTGCCAAGACAGACTAACTTCTCACACATCTTCAGCTTATCCCTGGTTGGAGCCTTAAGGTGAGCAGCCAGATCTACTACAACTCCTGAAGTTATATATACAGTTTGCCAGATTCTCCACAATATTTTAACATGTCCAGGGCTGTTCATCATCTGAAAGGAGTGCTACTGAGAGAGTTGGCTCCAAGGACGAGATTCAGGTCCTTCAGAAGATGCTGACAGAAACAGCCAGCAGGAGGGCACTTTTGAAGGTTGGACTCTTCAAATAAGAGATCAAACTATATCAGCAAGCTAATGATTTTAGGGAAAAGGCCTGACAGGCCATTTTGGAATGTCAATAGAATGCCCAATAAAACAAACATTGTTTTGGTTGATTTCATTAATCTTGGCCCAAATTTTGCTTTCAAAGAGCCAGCACAATTTAGAACGGCAAGTACTTTATCCATATGACAGCATAATAAGAAAATTGCCACTCAGGCTTAGAAAATGAGCCTTTTCTATTTTCTGACATTCATTTATCCAGAGGAAATCATGCAATATCTGAAATTACATAGGCCTTATCTTGAAAAAAAATCTTATTGAATCATAGAGGCTGTCAATACAGTTTTAACCTCTAAAAAAAAACACTTTCTTTTCAAAAGGAGTCACATTTGCTTTTGCAAGGATAATTCTTGCAGTGACCCATAAAAATATTCCAAAGAGTTCTTTTTTATTCCAGTGTCTAATGTCCTCTAAAATTATCTTACCCCTCCCTATAGCAACTTGTTATTTCAAAGAATAGCATTTCACCTGCTATGTTAGCAAACAGTTAGAAAATGTGTGCAAGTTATCCTCAACTTTTAGCAAATCAAAACTTGATGAACTACTCCTATATGACAGCATAATAGCAGAAAACTTCTTTGAACAGTTCTATCATGAGCTGAACACCAGCCAGCAGTGTGTCCAGGTGGCCAAAAAGGTCAATAGTGTGCATCAAGAATAGCGCAGCCAGCAGGACTAGGGAAGTGATCACCCCACTGTGCTGCTGAGGCCCCACTTTGAATAGTGTTCAGTTTTGAGCCCCTCACTAGAGGAAAGACATTGAGGTGCCAGAGGGAGTTCAGAGAAGGGCAATGAAGCTGGTGAGGGGTTTGGAGCACAAGTCTGATGAGGAGCAGCTGAGGGAACTGGGGCTGTTTAGCCTGGAGAAAAAGAGGTGGAGGGGAGACCTTACCACTCTCTACAGATACTTGAAAGGACGTTGTAGTGAGGTGTGTATCAGTCTCTTCTCCCAAGCAGCAAGTGGTAGTACAAGAGGAAATGGTGTCAAGTTGCACCAGAGAAGGTTCAGATTGGATATTAGGAAAAATTTCTTCACAGAAAGGGTTGTGAAGCATGGGAACAGGCTGCCCAGGGAAGCAGTGGAGTCACCATCCCTGAAGGTGTTTAAAAGACATTACAAGGTTCGTAGGAACACGGTTTAGTGTCAGAGTTAGGTTATGGTTGAACTCACTGATCTTAAGGGTCTCTTCCAACAAAAACTATTCTATGATCATCTAGATACTTGAATTAGCCTTCTTGAAATGTGTATTTCTAACATTTACCTTTAAGTTACCTATAGAAGAAACCAATGCCTGTACAGAAAGAGTAATTCAAAACCAGGAAATGCATAGGATGTTTAGACCAGCAATATATGTTTAAGATTGTCCTGAATAACAATGAGAATGGTCTGTCTTCCCTATTCTTCTGCTAATGCAGTTTTGCTTCTCATTAATTTCTTGATCAGTCTAACCCAAGCTAAGCAAGCTACTTCTCTTGGAGCTAACTGTAATCTTCAGAAATTATTGTTGGTAACTACTTGCAGGTATTCATCCTTGGTTTTCTTTTGCTCAGTTTAGCCTATTATTCCTATTTAAGCCTCTCCTTGTACTAAGTTGTTCTTATAAAGTATGAATATAACTACAGCTATGTAGACAGTATTCATTCACACAGGTTTAAGCAGCCAAAAAGTCATTCAAACCAGTGCAAACTTCTTATTCAATATAATAGTCAGCACAAGTTGCCTCATGATACTAGGGCTGATTGACTCAATTCTTTATAAGGTTCCTGATGACAAAAGCCCAGTTTTTGTTCATGAACCCTTTGCAAATTGGTCATGATTGCTGCAGATCTATCAGTGAGTTCTTTAATAAATTCAAATACAGATTTCAATGTACTGGTCAATCAGAAAACAATTCACTATTGCCTGTTTTTCACTTAAAGTCATGATTGGTGGCCTGTATTATACACCATTTATGCATCAGGAAAAACAACAACATAGAGAATGCAAGTCAACAGAAAACATTCGTCAGGTACAAACTTGTAACTTGAAAACTTCCTCAGGTGAAAACATATGAAACTTCTCATGAGTAAACTGCTGGTGACCCAAACACCCAGAGCTAATGGGGACACATGACCAACAGCAGACTGCACATTCTCAGAGTCTGTTGAAACATTCTCAAGACCTTTTTACTAATGCTGCAGAAACACAGAGGAGTCTAAACTTTGCACACCCTTTGTTGTAATGTAAAACAATACAAAGCTATTCTTTATGACTCTGAGGGAAACAATTAAAAGGGCACGTCTAAATACATCAAAAGATAAGTATCAATATAAAGTGCAGAGTTTATGAGGAAAACATTTGAACCAAATGGATGCAGTTCATTAAGCCACAAAAAGCAATACTCTGAAATGAGGCTGGTCATCTGGAAGGACACCATCAATGTGAACAGAATAATTTCTAAGACCAATTACATGAGTTAGAAGTTGTCTTGATAAACTAGAGGGTTTACCCTACAATTGGAACTATGATTATATAGCACATATAATCCTTGCTAGCTTTAAAAATCGAGCTAGCACTGCTGTGGCAGTGAACTAACTGCTCATGAGCTGTAGGCACCACAAGGGACTTGTTGCACTTAGTGAGGCAGTCAGTTTATATCCCTCCCTGCTCCTCCACATGTGGGGATACCAGCCTGTGCTATCACTCCATTCCAACCGCAGGAGTCAACACATCTGCCTGCATTTTTATAGGTTTGATACTAGTGAAATTTCTTTACCTCTATTTTTTTTTTCCTATAACAAAAGTCAAAACAAAGAGATTAAGCACTTGCTCAGGAAATTGGGGATTATGCAAAATATAATGCAAATGGGAAAAGATTTTCACAGTCTCTGTCAATTTGAACAGTCTTCTGCATTTTTGCAAGGGTAAACTTTTAATTTGCAGTGATGGTCTAATGGCTTATTGTTCTACAGTCTTTTAGAGGAAGCTTAGCCATCATCCCGAAGAAATGGAAAGAAGACACCTGTCATCATATCAGCTATTCAGAAAGTCTGTCCCTCTCCCTCCCCCTTATAACTACAGATCTTCCTGTGCAGATATATCTGCCAAACAACACCAAAAACAAATCAACTACTACATCTTAGGTGCTTGTAAGCACCAGGTTAAACAGGAAACACTCCCTCAAAGCTATGACTGAGTTGTCAGTATGAGAAACAGACCAAGTATTACAGTCTAATTGTCCTCTATGACATCTGTATGTATCAAATACTGCTGCTGTTATCTGCTTTGCCAGCTGAAAAGGTGTGTATGATGGAGCCATTTGCAGGTTTTGAGCACCATTAGTTGCCATCACTGCAAAATGATTAATAGTGCAAGACACGTTTTCAGAGACAGCATACACCAGGTCAGCTATCCACTTGATTCACTCATACCTACAAGATGAAAAATTATCTGAAAGCACCACCATAAGGGTAGGCAGATCAGCCATCATCTCAAGAACAGCCTTGTGACATTGAGGACTCTCATCAGGGAAGCTGGATCTTGGGGCTTCTTGAGTAACAGACAAAATACAGTACAACATCTCATGAACTAATCTCAGGAACAGTCTGTCTGAGATTTAGACCTTGAACTACTGATTGTTACTGAACTAAGCATGAGCCACAAGCTATTGATCAATCAATTAAGACCTAAGAGACTGAGTGGTTTTAACATTTTAAAGTCTATCTGAACAGAAGCTTGGGTCATGTTTCATCTCCTGACCTTACACAAACATGTTCAAAGTACTCAGACAGTGAGTCTTAGGAAACTGGATAGAGTTTGGGGAAACAAGGCATTCACAGAAAGTTAACCGCTTACCACGAAAGTGGCTGATGTTCTTCTTGTCTGTCCTTCTGCCTTTCTGTGCTGCTTTCCTTAGGACTGCCTAATTCCTCGGTTCTGTAGTTCTCTATTTCCTTTTCTCTAAAACTTGCCCCTCTGGATTTTACTCCAGGCACCACTTTCTCTCTGACCTTCCCTACTCACCACAAATCCTTTTCTTCAGCTCTCTGTCCAAATCTCTGTATTTTGGTCCTTCTGTAAAACTAGGTCATCCCTGCTGTCCATGTCCACCAGTACTTAGTGTACATTTTGCAATTGCTGACTTCCCTGAACAGGTGCAGCTAGTTACCACAGCTGGCCCAATATCCTGGAGGAGCTGAGATGCTGCCAAAACAAGGACAACTGACTTCTTGCTGACTATTGACATCTAAGGTACCACAAGCTCCCCACTTCACCACCCCTGGTCAGCTCAAAAGCATCAAAGCTGAGTCTCAGAAACATTGATCTCACTTCCAGCTGTGGCCAATACCAGATGCTTCAGGGAAACAAGACACCCTGTATGGGTGAATATGCCAGAACTTGCTGTGATCAGATGGACAAAACCCACAGCTAAAAGCAGATTAAATGGCTCTCTGATAAACAAGCTCCAAAAGCTGACCGTGCCTTGAAATATATTTCAGCAATATCAGGTTTGGAAAGAGGTCCCTCCTCATGGAGGAAATAAAAGACAAAAGCTTCACAAGATGTATCTGGGAAGAGAAGGATTTTGTTCATTTTGTTCAGTGATGTTCACACCAGTGAATCCCATCTGGATTTTCATTTTGAGCTACAAATTTATCTTCCCTGTAGCATCAATTACTGGATATGCTTCTTCAATGTTATTTCTACCACACTGTTTGTTTCCCTTCTAAACTACAAGAACATTTCTTTCTTGGTTTAGATGTCTAAACCACAAGAAGAAAATACAGTCTTCTCTCATAGCTCGTAAAGCTTATCACCTACCTCTTATCACCTCCTTCTCACATTCCTATTTCTTTATAAAAATAAGGATACCAGAGCCAAACACAGTATTACTAGCAATGAAATATAATGTATTACTATCACTTGCATTGATTCTCCTTACTACTCTTTTCAGAACACTATGTTTTATATTTTATTTTTGGCCACTTACGATTTGTCCTCAGAGACAGCCAGGACAAACAATTGATCATGTTTTTTCATGTTGAAAATCAATCTCTTAATCCTCATTTGTCTTTAATTTGCAAACCATGATGGCACTTCAGGTGAGCAGCTTTTTAACAGCTTAATGAGACACTATGCCAAAGGCCTTTGAAAGTCTGAATAAATCCTTTATATTAATATCCAGGGGTCAAGAGGAGTTAAATTTCCTCACCATTTTAAAAAGTGAAGTAACTTCTTTATGCATCTAATTTTCATTTAAAAATTTCAGATAACACTTCAAATAATGTTTTAAAAATGCAGAAATAATGTTGTTTCCCATACATTAAACTCTGAAAGGTAACTGAGTGAGATCCATATGAACTGATACTGATATAGTATTACATTTATACATTTGTCATTATTAATATTTCAAACACACTGTTGATTCCTCACACACACACAGTCAGAGAAATGCTCTTTGCTTCCTCATCTAAAATAACAGAAGATGAAATTCCTAATATTTTCCAGAAAACAGTTACTCTTTCCATACAGAACACCAACTATCAACTCTACAAGGTGTCACAGATCAGCATAGCACAACGCTTGCATCACCAGGGGCTCTCTGCCTTGCTACTTCTAGTCTAAGTTTTCAGGAATATTGTAGATTTTAGAAGAAAATTCCTCTTTTTCCTATCTCAGCCTGATGCACCCTTATTAAATAGTAAAAGAAACAGAGGGGTGTCTTCTGTTACAAGTTCTGCATGTCAGTCAGCCTTATTTATTTAGTTGACGCAACTATCAGACTGATGAGGTTTGGTGTCCTATCTCAGCCTCTCTCCCACAATTCCAGAAAGACACTCCACAGATTTCTGTTTCACGGAGCTGAGTTTTGTGTTCTCCCCTTATTTATGCTCCTGTCTCTGAGACAAATGAACAAATGAGTCACAAAACCAAATTTGTTAAATGAAATGAGTAGACAAATGAAAAAGAAAAACCATCCATAAATAAGAAATCACTATAAACGTCATGATCATTTAAACTTTGGCAGCCCCTCTGAGATATATTTGTTGCCAGAAGGAAAGATGGAACAAAATAAAAAATTAACTAGTCTCTGTTGCTGCTGGAAAACAGATAAATTAAGTTGTGGGGTGTGCTAGCACTGAAAATCAAGTCACACTGACAAAACAACCATTGTCTTTTTGTAATAGTACCGTTATTGTAGTGACAAACACCCTTGCAAAAACCTTCCAAATTCTGCACTCAAGTTTTTGGTCCTTGCTTCCAGTCAATATGGGTCTGCAAATACATTCGTATCCATAATCTAACTAAATAAATCACTCAAAAGTTTTGAAATCAAGTAACAAAATAACCTCTCAAATTTAATTAGCTTTCTTGCACTTGGAGCATTAGAAAAAAAAAAAATCTTAAATGGTATCAATAATCTGGTGGCTTTGTCTGCATTTGAATTATAAGTAATTTCCATTTTTCCTTTTGAAACAACACCAGCTCCCAATTACTGTGGTGGCTGTTTCTGACCGTCACCATACCTTGCTGTCTTGCATCTATCTACCTGCTGCACACCTTCCCTTGGACAACTCATCATCAGCTGCAAGCACCCAAAGCAGAAACCTCAGTGGTCCCCACATTATCTAACACTGTATATGGGAATATAGCAGAAGATTTGGTGAGGAGATTAGTTAAATATAAATACACACAAGTGACTTGCACCTGTCTGTAGAAAAAGCACATACATCACACTAATTGTTTTACTGACCTTGTGTGCTTGATGAGTAGAACCTCTGTGTTAGATAACATAGGCCTCTGAGAAACTCTAGGCACCTTATCACTATGTCTGAGATTCCTGCTTTGTTGTGAGAAAGAGCAGGAGGCTGTGCCTGCCTGAAGCCTCAAAATACAGGTGAGCTCAGCAGTCCCGGTGATCTTCTTAACACGGCTGAACTCACCAGCTTCCCCGCCTGTGTCACCTCTGTTTGGGAGCTTAGGTGCTACTTTGGAGATCCCCCAGTAGAGAGGTAACTAAAATAAAACTTGCTCTTTGCAATGCATTCATGGCCTCTGGCTCTTCTTGCAACGTGCCTGCGTATGTGTACACACACTGCTAAAAATTCAAGACCACACTCCCTGCCTCTCTTATTGCTGCTGCAAGTGGCATCACTGGGTCTTCACTCCTTCCAGACAAGCACTGAGTAGCCTTGTGAGCCCTTCTCTCATCCACTCCCCTGGGAGAGATCTGTAGATGTTGGGCAGTATCTCTCCAATCAAGGGAAATTATCACCTTTCAAACTCATTTTTCTAACTCCTCCTCCCAATTGAGGTGGTAGATGTCCCATCCCTGGAAACATTCAAGGTCAGGCTGGATGGTGCTCTGAGCAACCTGATCTAGCTGAAGATGTCCCTGCTCATTTCAGAAGACTTGAACTAGATGACCTTTGAAGGTGCCTTTCAAACCAAAGCATTCTATGATTCTAATTACAACACACTGGAATTAATCTCTTAAATCTTCCACTGAATCCCAGTGGTTCAGTAAATCAAATCAGTATTTCCAGCGGATGCCTGACTCTTGCATCCTGCCATGCTTCTCCCTCGCTTTCATGTTCTACCAGCAGACCATGTTCCCAGATGCTCCAGAAGTCTGAGTTTCCTGCCCAGAAGCTACTTCAACACTGAATTCCCTAATCAATGTCAACACATATATCCTTTAATCCAAATCACTGCTCAAAATCTATCTTTGCTGTTTTGCCTCTAAAAAGAAGAGTCAGATAATTAATGATGGCTTGAGGCACAAATGGGGCCATCTACCAACCTATGACAACAATTAAACAGTACAAATGCGTATCTCAAAACAGATTTATTTTATTGTCTTCTTTGTTTCTCTTTTAAGGTCACATCTTTCCTTAACTTGTGCATGTTTACACAGCACTTAGCACAGTGGGGATCCCAATCTTGACTGGGGCCCCTGGGCAACTAACATTACAAGCATTAAGTAATAATGTTACAAATGCTTAATGCTGATGCAGATAACAAGGTCTTTAGAAGAACAAGAAATTTCATTACATAACATGACAAATGTGATCAGCCAAAACCGTGCTCCCATTGCTTGCATACACTGTAGTATTAACTGTCTTCTTAAATGTTATGGTTATTAAATCAAAGGACTAAAATCATAAATACTGGACCATATCTGTAGGCACATAAATGTGTAAGCACAGAGTACTTGTATTATCAGTCTTGTTTTTCTAATGTTTGTTTTCCTTGTAAGCAATTGTTACACTATCACAAAAAAAACTATGCTAATCCAAACAGGCACGAGCTACATGGCTGGAAAGAGAAGGACTCATAGTTGAAGAGACAGTTTCCTTGTTAAAATGTGATTCCTGGTACAAAGTGTTTCAAGAGATCTCATGGTATCAGAAATCATTTGGAGGGATGAATCTCACCACTAGCACCCCATAGGCTGCCATGGTCATTTGCTGTGCTCACATCCCCACTGAGCTGGTCATGCCCTGGTGCTGGAGGAACGTGCCTGCAGAAGCTCAGGGAACATCTACCCAGGACCGGTTTCCTGCTATGAGCCACCCCTGTCACACGCAATGAATGCTTCCCGCTTTGCTTTCTTGGAAGGAGAAAAAGGAGTAACGGTGGTAAGGTGGCAGTGCTCCGCACCTGTAGATCACAGCCCACGTCAGCCTGTGCACTAGTCACTGGTAAAGTATGAAGCAGCAGTGGGAGCAGGATCTGCTCTCACTCCTCTTCCCACCCTCAGCATCCTTGGCACCAGGCTGAAGGATGCTCCCTCTGCTTGCTCTCTCTTGCTTCATGGATCTTGCAAACATGGGTGCACAAATTCAGACACAAATGCCAGACAAGTAAGGCTTCATTTTGTATTCAGAGAGACAAAAACCTCTAAGAGCAACTCAACTTTTGGGGAATTCTCGCATGACCATCCCACCCCACTGCTCATGGCATACTGCCAGGCTGTGGAAGGAATTGACTGATATCTCACATTTCCAAGGCTGTGGAAGGAATTGACTGATATCTCACATTTCCATGGATTTCAAAGGTTTTATGTAGAAGAGCACCATTAATCTTTCTTCTCATCTTCTATATTTTTAAATGAAATATCCATAGCTCCTGCACTTCATTCTACACTCACTCCTGTCAGTGATTAGTCCATGTGCACCCAGATGAGCTGAGAACAAATTTTGAGCAACCCTGCCATGGCCATCTGAACAGTACACACCACACATTCACCTTCTCATGAATCCTGAAATATTTACACAGGAGTTAGTTGGTTTACTCTATTTCATTTGAAAGTGCACAGATGTGGGGTTTGTCTTTGATGTTAGCTGGAGACATAATTATTATTAAGACTTTTAAGACTAATATTTATGAATCTTAGCCAGAGACGTCTTCTGTCACTGAGGCTGTACCTGACGTAAGTTTTGTTTTGCACTGCTAGGCTCTACACAAAAGCCAAAGCCTTGATGCGCAACTTTGAGATAATTTTCCTCAAACAAAGAAAACAAAAGACTTTTCAAAGAAGATCAGAGACACCTCCTTTTTTTAAAGCTGATACTGATGCCTTAGAATACAGCCCAGCTACAAACAAGCAATTTTGCAGAAGTATTGCAGCCAAAGAGGGGCATCTTCCTGCTGTATTTGTTACAGTTCGCAGCTATTATCAGTAGAGACAGGAAAGTTTTAACTGCTGAGTTGTAAACATCAGCCAACCTATTCCTCAGAATTAAAGCTGGGAACAACATCCATAATTACCAGTAAATTTTCTTTGCCTATTTCCTTACCAGTTGCTTAACTTTTATTATGGCACAAAGGAGAAATTACTTGATTTCACCAGTGCATTACACACGCTTTACTGGAGCTCCTTTCTGCCTCAGGCATGGCACAAGCTTAGCTGAATTGTTCTCAGGAAAGCTTTGGAAAATATTATCCTTATGATGAAAGAAGAGGTGAGGGGAGAAGTAACCAACAAGTGTGCCTAACCTTACATTATCCATCTGCAGAGTCACTCAGCTGCCTGCCACAAACTGTGTCCTTAGAGCAAACTTTCAGTACTGCTGTTAGTCATGCTGCTCTCATTCACACAGCACTGATGGGCACTGCAATCATTACAAAAAGATTGTTCTGTCTTCTTTATTTTAAGCATCAGCCTTCCAGCCTTTTCACATTTCCATGGAGGAGCCTTTCCAATTTGAGGAGAGACGAGATGCTGCTGCTAAGACAATCTGACAGAAACACTCAAAGGATACTGAGCATCTGAGTTATACCTGGGGGACATATTAAAATATGCCATCTACAGAAACAGACTATACTTGCTGACATGTTGCACTTCAGAAAAAAAATGAATTTGATATTGCGTTTTTGATAAAAACTTGTTAGCTTAGAATGAGTAAAGGCAAGGAAGACAAAGATCCTTAAAAGTTTGTATGACAAATGCTTATTTTCAGTTCTCTTAAAAACAACTGTTCAATAAGCAGTATCAAAACCTTTCTAGGAGAAGAAGAGGTTAATTGCTCAGTGAAATAACAGAAGGGAAGCATAAAAAAAAAAATCCATTATGTATATAAAAAACTTGGAAGACTTGGTTTCAAAATGGCTTACATTATTCACAAGTGACAAAAGCTCAAGACATTTCTACAAGTCATAAGAAGTGTCAATTAAACTGCCATGCCCCAAGACACCAACACCTTTCGCATCTCTCCACCTGTATTGTTGTGTTTCCTCAGTGCCATAGGTCTAACTTCTTCCTCAGAAGAAAATGAAATTGTAATTCCTAAACCAGAACCTAACTCAAACCAAGCACCATTTGGTTCTGGAAGTAACGCCTGCTGGGAATCTCACCTACGTAATGATCTTCTGGCCCAGGTAAGTCTGGAGCACTAGGTAAAAGTGCGTTTATACCACTCTTAGAATTGCTCCTTCCTGTGACAAATGTTACTATTTTAAGCAGTTATCTTGCAGTTCAGTTCAGTCTTGAGGTTTGACATTGCCAGCTGACAGCCAAACATCCCAACCACAGCATTGTTAATGGTCTTGTCCTACCACAGGCACTGCAAGCTGCTCAGGGAATGTGCCAATAAATCTGGCCAGGAAGCATTTGTGGGCAGAGAGGCACAAGTCAAATGCAGAGTATTAATTTAGATTAAACTCATAAATATCACAATCCCATTCACATACTGTACATATAACTGAATGCCATTGAAACAGTAAGATCACCTCCTCAGACCATTCTCTGTCTACAACTCCAGTAGGCTACAAGTCCAAGAAGGACCTATAGCCAACAATGAATGCAAGAACATAAATTAGGATACTCCAGACAGAAAAAGAACCACCTGTGCCCATGTCTGGAACAGATCTGTGCAGAAAAGGCTCTCAGGAACACACCCCAAAAGTCAATTTAGGCAGGCAATAAGCTCCAAGCAGACTTTATTCTAACCAGAACTGTTTAGTAGAAAACCAACTAGAAATTGAGTTTATCAAAAATTATTCAGCACTCCAACAACATTATAAAACACAAATTCGGATGCCAGTAAGGAGTTCAATTAGTAGACAGCCAATTCAGACTCAAGGGATCCCAAAATTCTAGAATTATTATTCAAAAAGTGCATCTTCCCACTCATAAAAAGTGAGGACTCCCAAGGGTACACAGAAGGTTGCTTACCAATAAGGCAAAGTGTCTCAGTCCTCCAGGAACTTTCCTTAGATGGTATCTCAGCCTAAGGAGGAGAGTCTTCAACTACAGACCTGCTGCACTAAGAAAGATCAACACGGCAAGGACATCCAGCAGGTTCCACGCATATCCTAGTTGAAGCTGAACTGTGGTCATTTTTGGCAGAGATCTAGACACATCTCTCAATCAAGGCATTTCACTGGTCAAGGGCCCTGTCTGTCAACCAAGGGGCGTGTACATTACCATAGTGGTCCATTGATCTAGAAATTTCTGGTGCTTTCAGGCAGGGTAAAGAACTGCATCTGCCATAAAGGCAATAAGAGAAAGCCAGGAACTTTCCCTGAGAGCTGTGAGCTTCCTTTTCTGGCAGAGAGCTGAGGACTACCAAGTGCTGCCCTAGAAGAAAAGCGTACAAGTTCATGAGCTGGTCAATGGGGAAGCAACCCTGAACCCTGCACAGTGACCAAAGATGAGAAAGTCAGCCTCTGATGACTCTCACACAAAATTTACATGGGATGATGCTTCACCACATGGTACCATAGCCAGGTACTTTGCAAATATACAACCTCTGACCCTTACATATATGTTTATGTTAAAAAAAAATCCTACCTACCAGTCATAATTTCTCACGTGCCTAATCAGTGTTAGTCAGCCTGGAAGCTGTTGATAATTTCCTTACAGAAAATACTTATTTCCAAATTCAAACACTTTGTTTCATAAAGTAAATAACTTGTACAGATGAAGAACTGTATTACAAAGCACAACATTTTTATGTGTGCATTTTATTATCAAATTCTCATTATATAAAAAGGGTTATATTTCATAATACAGAACATTTAAGGGATATGGCTTTGATATTATTTTTTACTGATGCAGTGGAAATAATGCTAAAGGACCATTTTTGACCTGAAGTTTGATTATTCCTACACATAAAAACAGGGAATAAAACAAATTTAATGTACTGCTTATAGTCTATATTTCATTTTGCCACTTTCCATGAGTTTTATGACCACAGTTTTCAATTATTTTTTTTTTTCTCTGTCACTGATCACTGTGGAAAAAGACCAGAGGGGGAGCTGATTAAGGCTCTGTCAGGCCCTGCCACATTTAATAACAGTGGGTTCAGGCATCACTTTCTAAATCAAACAGAACCCAGCAGTTTGAGTCCTAGATGGCCTATCCTGCAAACAAACTTTTACACAGATGAACCTCTAGGACTATATGGTGTTTATGACAGATTTAGGATATAACTGATCATGATAACAGGCATGAGACAGGTAATGGAAACATGGACTAAAGAACAAAACAAGGACAGGGGGTGCTAGGAAACAGGGAAGAATCCCTCTCCCATCACTTCTCTGTAGCACTTTTAAATATTGTATGTAACAACATGAATCATAAAATAATGTAGACAAAAGCAAAATATTTAAGTTGGTGGTCACTGTCTATTATCACTGTCAAAAAAGGTAATTGCACATAATAGAAAGACATCTTTTAAAAGGATATTACCATACAGGGTGTAAAAGCAAGATGTTCAAGTTAGATTTTGAAATTAAATACTAGGATCTGCATTAGTTTATGTTGCCGGTGATTCCCACACATTTCTACTGAGGACAGGTTATACCTTAAGAGAACAATTTTAGCTGCATTGACTTTGCTTTTAGGCAATCCAAAACCCTTATTTAAAATTACAGTCTTGAAGCAGTGTTAACCCTAAGGTAAATAAGATCTAGTCAGTATGCCTACTGAGTGCCTTAGGAAGTATATAGACCCTCTATGTGAGATTCCTCTCATCTCGCTTTTGTAATCTAAAACGTAGGCATATGGTTGACACTAATGGATTCCCTATAACTTAGAAAGGGGAAAGCTGATCTGTTCCCAAGGGTGATTCATTTCATCAGAAATAAGTGGGATAAACATCCATCTGGAATTGCCGGATCTTTCTTCACTGCTTATAAAAATAACCCTCAAGACAACCTTAAAGAAGGCACATCCAACCTCTGCACAGTTAAATTTAAAAAGAATCATTAATCTCCAAACATTTAAATGGCTAATGGCAGATCAGAAAAAACTTGCCCTCATTGTCTGCAGGGTCCACAGAGTTACTGGTATGACTTTAATTCTGAAATATGATGCTCTGTGATTAAAAGATTTTCCAGCAGCCAAAGTTTCTAATACTTTTCTTATTTGCAAGTTTGCTCATAAACCAGAAGAACTAAGATGTGAAAGTAGAGGCAGTTTTTCAAAAATATAATCAAGCAATTTTATTCACAACTTATGCAACTTGGAAAGGGATTTAAATGACACCAAAAAAGAAGACACTTACAGAAAAGTATGGGGAATCAAAATATATTGGCGTAACTTTTTGGAAAAAAATAAGTCTGAAGGAAAGATGGGAGGAATTGGAGAGCAACTCAAAGGAGATGAATGACATTTTATCACATTTGCACTCATTTTCTAAGATAACTTTAAGCTCGCAAAGACTAGAACTCCTAGTAGATGCCTCAAGAGGTTTCTTCATTATGAGTAATCTATACCCTCGAGGGATGCAGTTTTATGCACAGTCTTATACAGTACTTTGAATAAAGGATATAGATGGTGTCCTCAGAATTTTATTGCTGGGTGAGAAGACAGACCTGCACATCTTCATTTTCCCAGTTTTGAGTGGAATGTAAATTAATTTTTCACACTTTCGTAGTTTAAGAATGCAAAAGGAGTCTACGGTACTTCACTCAGAAATATCTTCAGTACCTGTTTATTCCTTCTTCACCACAGAAGGTAATAGCAATAAGACAGTGAAAAACTTTTACTCACTAGAGTTTAAACTGATTTAGCTCATAATCACATGTTATGCTTTCCAGTCACTTACTGCACAGTCTTTGGATTTTGGTAGAGAATGACTTTTTTCTTTTTTCTTTTTTCTTTTTCCTTTTTTCTTTCTTCTTTCTTCTTTTTTCTTTTTTCTTTTTTTCTTTTTTTTCTTTTTTTTTTTTTCTGTTTTCATCTAAGAGGAATATAAATCCATAGAACTATTTATTAGAAAAGTTATTTCAAAAACATAAATGTAAAAAATACATAAGCAGACCAGAATAAATCAGTGTATTGTTTCTAGTATTGATCATTATCAGGTGTTTCCAAGGAAAAAAATTAACTACCCAAAGTGAGACCAACTATGAATCAATATGTCTCTGGATTATTTTATTTTCCCCAAATTATTAGCCTATACCCTAAAGCACAAAGAAGATAATATCCATTATTTTTTCTAACATGAACTTAGTTATTTTAGTTGTTTACTCAGAGAGGCAACTAATCTTCTTGGATTACAATATTTATTTCAATATTCAGTGACAACCAGATGCTCAGATTGAGCTACATCTAGAGTGCAAAATGTATTTCCTTTTTGAAAAGCTCTCAGGGAAGTGGACTGTCACTCATGATGCTAGAACCCATAATTTTGGCCATAAAGCATCCTTTATGAATAAAAGCAAGATAAGAAACACTCTGCAAAACTACTCTAAAAAAGCATTTAGTTGAATAAGAACTCCTTTATTTGGTCAAGGACTCAAGGCCAGTATGAGACAAAGATATCTTTGTGACAGTATAGACTAATTCTCACACACAACATATACACATTCATTTTATTTATAGGCTAAAAGAAGAAAAAAAAAAATAAAAAGCCAAAAGCCAAAACAACATGACAGAAATAATATGCTACAGAGAAAAAAAATATATATCTATGTCTATGGAAGCAGCACTAAGACCACTAGCACCATGTGTAAACAACATCACAGGAGAACAGGATTTTTCCCCGGTGTGTCTCTGAAAACTGTCATTTCCACATGCTTGATTAGATGAATTGCCTGCAATTGTGCTCTTTTGGATGATCTTTTACATCTAATTGTAATCCTAACAGGCCTATGTCACCATAGCCTTTACCGCTATAAATCTTACTAATGACAACATCTCTACAGCTTTTTTTTTCATACCCCAAGTACCTCATAATTGTCAGATCAGTTCATGAAGAAGTGACGGGCTATTGTTCTTCCTTGCATTCGTGAACACCTCATTAACACAAATTTAGTGCCCGTAACATTTTAATGGCTCTGATTAGGTACAGAAATCTCACTACACTGTGTAAAAGACAAAAGTGTATCATCACTTCACAGAATGTAAGTTAATGTTCACAAATATTTAGCCATTATTTTCTTAAATGGAAACTAGAAAAAAAACAGCAGCTTCATTAAAAGCAATCCTTTCCAGTCTTTAAGGATAAATATTTTTGGTTTGAAGCAGAATGATTAAATTATTTATGTCAGTCAAAAACAGAGTGGTACTTTTATCCAGGTTCTATAGCTTTCGCCCATATTCAACTGACTGTATGCTATAAAAATACTCAAGGGAAGTTAGTTTCATTTGGATTAGCACACATATTTAGTGTATAATAACTCACAGTATGGAAGGATCTCACACAGGGACTGAAAGAATGCCTTTTAATAAAAGAGATCTGGATTGCAATGAAGCCTTGAGAATTTCTAGTCAATGGTGTATGAAATACAATTTGAAAGTTGGTTATTCCATAACCTATGTTTCAATATCAGTTCAGGAAAAAAATAGACTTCAGTTTCTTGCAGTGCATGTCGTCCGTTAGAAGCGAGAACAGGGCTACTGAAGCAACAGGCTGTTCTATAGGGCCAGAAGCAGGGAAACACTCAGTGCACTCCCAGTTTAAAGCATGTTAAAACAATGGGGTTTACGCAGAAATTTACATTTAAGTGTTTCCTCGGGTACCTGGTCACTCAGTAGCACTAATGTTTTTTTCAGTAATCACTTCTTCAAGGCCCACTGCTTTCTCCTGTTCAGAAAAACACTGAGAGGGAGGTATTATGACTGCAGTTCTTGGTATGAAGATGTGTCAGGGATCATAGGGCTGCTAAAGTGACAGGACTGTAGTGTTGCTATTTGCAAACACACACACACCAAAAAAATAAATAAAATAATAATAAAATAAAATAAAATAAAATAAAATAAAATAAAATAAAATAAAATAAAATGTGAGAGGACAGGCAGGAAGGATTTTCCTGTTAAAGGACTTGACCTGAGATTTGGTGTTGGAATTTATTCCTGCCTTCCAACTTAATCATCTTTAGCCTTTGCCTGTTTGTTCCAACTCCTTTCCCACCGGCTCTCCTGCCACACGATCAACTTAGACAGGACAGCTTTCAGAACAGATGTGTCACTCCAATGCTCTAGCTGAATTACAGATTAATAAATATACAGGATTTCAGTATTACCAGTTTGTAGCACACCGACCATGTATACCTTTAGCCTGCTGCACTTGTTACCTGTTTCGGTTTATAAAACATGAGTTTTTCTCCGAAGCCGAGAAGGCATTCATCACTGTTCTGCAGACAGCCTCTGTGGCTGTAAGGTTGAACATATTTTTAGGTCCTGAAATGCTGTTCCAATACATGTAGGTAGTAGTCCATGCCCACACAGATTTCCTATGCCTTCAGCAAGGCTCCTACAAGTGGCTGTAGGAGTACGTCTTCACTCATCAAAACACCAAGGCAGCCTCTTAGAATTTCCTTGTAAATCAAATCCAAGAGGAGAGTCTGCAGGGTTTCCAAGGCACGACTGAAGCCTCCTCTCTAAGAGGCTCTGAAGAAGAGAGCATTTCTAGCATCTTGTTTGCATGAATAATGTAAACCACGAGGGTAAGTTTGTGCACAGTGAAAAGTAACCACATCATGCTGCTGTGTATTCAGAGTGTCCAGAGGGCTTTCAGATAAGAACTTTTTTCGGTTTACAAGCACAAAATTATTTTTTTCCTAACTGCTGGCTCTGAAAACTTCAACTGAAAGTTGATCTGAAAGTCAGGCAAGGCTTCCATTTATTGCACATTGCAAAGATTTTGTGAGCCCAGCTGCACTCTAAATTACAGGTATGAAACTGCATTTGTCCTCAAGGTCTTCATTTCTGCCTTGGCAATTTGTCCTTGCAACTGAAGGTCCGTTAACAATTGTTGATAATGTATGAGCCAGATGGAATCCATTTTGCCTTCCTATAACTACAGGTTCTGTGATTTGAGCAGAAGTAAAGCTGTAATAAAACCTTTTTATCCGTGAGAGTGATAACCATCACTGCTGAGTCAGAAAATGTCATTTCTATTCTTATTTCTCAGATACAGTTGCAATTCCAGGGACTAGCATGAATTAATTGCATAATAAAGGTGTTCTTCCCAAACATTCTCAAATAAGCTTTGAAAATACAGTGAAATGGTCATGTTAGAAAAATACTGCCTTTCACATGTGGCCTCTGGTACTAATTTCACAGTAAAAATAAGCAGAAAAATCCTGGTGCTAACTTCAGCGCAATCATTTGGGGGGGACACCCCACATCCAGCAGCTGTGAGATAACAGACATTTCAAGGAGGCAGAGAAGCATGGGGGAGATGCTGTGAGTTCACAACAAACCCGCAGCTGTGCCAGCCCAGCTGAAGTCACTGCTAAGGGACCTAAAGTGCTTCTTATAGCATGTTCCTGGAGACTGCAGTAAATCTATATACCTCGTGAAAATCTGTTGTTATTTTAGGTAAATCCCTAGCACTCTTTAGCCTACGCGACCCTTCTAATACAGAGACATGTAAAGTGATAGCCAGATTATTTCGATTTCTCGTCCATCAGTGACTACAATATTTCTTTGTAGTTACGCTCTATTAGGCAGCACAAGCAGAGATCAATACTCAGATCTTTATCTGTTTCAACTTTATTTGCTTATTCCCCACTGTGCTTACTGTGGGGGAATGATATCTAGTACTTTCTGGTTTACAGGATTTTGAACAGTACCAAGATAATATAGTTAGGAGAACTGTTCACCTGAATACTGAACTCATACATGTAGGGCTGAAATTAAGATAAAACTTTGTTTTACTGGTAGAAAAATAAACGAAATTCTGAGTCTTTTCCTCAGCTTTAATCTTATCACAGTTTTCTGCTTGGTTTATACGAGGTAAGAAATCTCATGCCTTGCTGTAAAGCTGCTGTTAGAGCCTCTGTGGTAGCACTTTAAAGCAGCCTTTGAGTTTGCAGGCAATGGATGAGGGAGGTGGGAAGCCACCTCCGGACCACTCCAGATGACAGAGGTTGTTGTTCCCAATGTTTTCCAGCAGAAGGGGTGGACAGTAGCTTCAGGCAAAGCCAGTAAGTTATCTTAAACAGCTGCAGATAGTGTCTTGCCTCCTCCCTGGGCAGCTTTATGAAAGTGGTCCCTCCTCGACCGGATGCTGATGAGAAACAAGAAGCACCAGCACCTCCTATTAGCTTTATTCCTTACTAATTGAGCACAGATGTGAGGTGGCTAGCTGTAGGCTTTGGGTATTTCTTTAGACCTTCAGGTCTCCACAAACAGATGTGGAGAGCTCTGAGCTTTACTACCTATGATCAAAACCAGGCGCCCCTGCTAGTAGGTGTCTGAGCTCATGGGCTGCAGAAGGACATATGAACCCAGGCACGGTGCTGTGCTAATGCAGCTCTGAGCACAGCCCCCTCTGCACACATCTGTGCAATTACAACCCAAACACTTTCAAATTTTATTTTGAGTTTTCACAAGAATAGAGATACGTATTTGTGGCAACAGTACCAGAAAGAAAATAGCTGAGCTCTATTTGCAGCACTTCCATACTTTCGTGTATGTCCTGGGACTTTACAATAGGGCTTCCTCAGTCTCCCCTTGTGCAAGAAGTGCTCTGTCCTCCTCAGGGCAGTTACCAACCTCAGTTCATTTGAAGGACAAATATTCAGAGAATTACCGTCTTCCATTCTTCCAACATGCCCACCCATCCGTGTGGGGCTTAGTAACACACCCACACTTTTCAGAGGGAAATTCATGTTTAGAGACAAGCATGCATTCAAAAGCTTTGCTGGATCAGGATCAGAGTATTCACCACCAGATGGCACCCACACGTGGCCAATTTTATTCTCTTTATTACATACTTTTATGATTTTTCTTCTGCAGTAGTGACTAGACACCAGAGTATTAGAGAATATCCTGACAGCTGTGATCATTTTTTTCTCTTCAGTTTAGGGAAATCTAATGTTTTAAAACCAAATTATTTAACACTTTTATTCTAACAGTCATGTGAAAGCAGGCAAATCCACAGCACTACACACAAGTCAGACATGCTCAAACGCCCTATTCCCCCTCTGTTCAAACTCACTACTCTGCTGCATGTTCTTGTGGTCAAAGATCCACCACAGCACTGCAAATTTCATTTCATCTGCATAAACTCCCAAATCACAGAACTGCAGACTGAGATGGAAAGACCACACGGTGCCAGAGGCCCTAAGATGAGATGCCATTACTGCTTATTGTGCATCCTGTCAATGAGAGACACAGGTTAGTAAGTAGGTCCGAGCACAATATCTGCAGTGTCTCCTTCTGAGAACTTACCAACAAATCATGTCAGTCTGTACAGAGTCCGGCTGTTACCATGTCAGTAACACAAACTCCAGTTTATTGTGCACATTTTCAAGGCCAAATGCCACTCTGCTATGATCGGAGGTATTCTCAGGGTTATGGGAAAGCTGAGCCACATGGAGTTTTTAACATCTTGGTGTTTATAGGAGCTTTTGTCCAACAAAATTGCAGGCACTAATCCCCCAGGTGTGCATGCTTATGCAGCATTTTTTTGCTTAACTAGCAGAGCCTGAAAACATGTCTACAATGCATTCAGGTGTGCTAATCACAGAACCTCAACACCCCTCAACTACCACTACCCCATGTCTATGGGCAGCAAGCCACCTTCACATCTATGTTGAGTCACATAATAAGGGAGTATGAACAGACAGGATTAATAAGAGAAAAAAACACAACACAAAACCAGTGTTATGTTTTCTTCTAATAAAATATAAGGCATCCAGATCTCCAGAAAACTGCATGGCCATATACTCCATACTCCTATGAGAAGTCCATATTCCTAGTATCACAACTCTCCTATAATGGCTCTTGTATCTATATTCTTTTCCACAGTTTCTGCCACCTTAATCCCTCATGGAGCCCAACATTATTATTATTATGCAACTCAGAACAATGTATCTAAGTACTCTACATTTTTCAGGTCTCTTTAGTCAATCTGATATTAAAGCAGGTTCCACCATGAAAGATAGGTTCTGATATGGAAAGGTGCACACACTTACAGGTTTAATAGTTAACAGCTGTTCATGGTGTTTTAATACAGCTTCTAGTAAACACTGACAATGAAATTCAATATAGATAAATGCAGAAGGATGCAAGCAGGGAAAAACAATCTAAGTTTTACATCTGCAGGAGAGGGCTCAGGGCTGACTCCCAACCAGATTGAGATCTTCAGCTTATAATAAATAATTTAAAGAAAACATCAACCTGACACTGAGCAAGAGCCAAATAAACAAATTGAGTGTTCAGATTTATGAGAAAAGTACTAGAGAACTGTGCTGGTTTTGGCTGGAATAGACTTACTTTTCTTCATCATAGCTTGTAACATGTTACGTTTTGGGTTGTGATGAAAATAGTGTTGATAACACAGAGATGTTTTAGCTATTGCTGAGCAGGGCTTACACACAGTCAAGGCCTTTTCTGCTTCTCACATCACTCTACCAGCAAGTAGGCTGGGGGTGGACAAGAAGCTGGGAGGCAACACAGCTGGGACAGCTGAACCCAGCTGGACAAAGGGATATTCCATATCATGTGAGGTCATGTTCAGCATATAAAGCTGGGGGAAGAAGAAGGAAGGGGAGGAAGTTTGGAGTGATGGCCGTTTGTCTTCCCAAGTCACTGTTATGCGTGATGGAGCCTGGATTTCCTGGAGATGGCTGAACACCTGCCTGCCCATGGGCATTAGTGAATGAATCCTTTGTTTTGCTTTGCTTGCACACATGGCTTTTGCTTCACTTATTAAACTGCCTTTATCGCCACCCATGAGTTTTCTCACTGTTACCCTTCTGATTCTCTTCTCCATTGCCCTGCAAAGAAGTGAGCAAGAGGCTGCGTGAGGCAGAGCTGCCTACCAGGTTTAACCCTGGTATGCCACCGCATACATATCTTCGTGAATAATGCATGCTGTTCTTGTCCCACTCCCCATATCAAAAAGGAGCCAAGAAAAGACAGCAGAGAAGCAAAACAACAAGAAGCCAGTCACAGAAGTTGCCTGAAGTCAGTTTCAGAATAGTTCCCATTACAAGGAACAACTGCCATCACTAGTCTTATATCCAGAGTCCAGCTGAGGGTGCATTGCATCAGAGATCTGTGAAATTGTGAAGTAGTAAACAAGGAACAAATGCTCAGAGTCCACAGCTCAAACAGGTGAACTGGTGGCACGTTAAAAGTAAGCATGGTGGAAACACTCGCTGTGAAAGAGGAGGAGAGATGGGAAATTCCTTGCAGCAGAATTCCTACACAAAGCTAATAAGTTCACATATGTTTAGAGAGGGATTGGGCAAAGAAGAAAATACCAAGGACATGATGTGTTCAGGAAGTCTATGAGCTGGAATGTGTTAGAGCATGATCTAGGGAACTAGCACATTGTGCTTGCTTTTCTCTTACACATTTCCCTTCACCTTGCTGCTCAAACAAAGGCAGTTCTTGCATCCATTTCTATTTTTGACATGTTACAGAAAGCAGTTTCTTGATTTGTCACCCATATAATAACGTCAGAGGGGTTTCCAATAAAAATATTCATTTGGAGGATGTTCAAAAATCCATATATAACTACTTTCTGCTTAATGAAAGAACCTCAAGAAACCAAATGGTATAGTGAACTTGCTACTCTTTAAGGGGAAGCATTGATGAGTACAGTACTTTGCAGATAGGTTAATTTCTTATCCTGTAGATCTTTGAAACAGAATGTAGACAAGGAAGACAGTCCACATGAAGGAAAATAATCTAGTGCTTGGAAGTGCGTTGGGACTTCCCAGAACACTTTTGGTCTATATCCCAAATTGCAGAAATAAATAGATTGAACTCCCATGGAGGAAAGAAAACCAAAATGGGGAGAGTGTTAAAAAGTTAAGCAAAAAATAATATCCAGGGCACCCCAAAAAAAAAGTTAACAAAGAACTCCAGGGAAGAATCAGAAGGAGGAATTGTTGTCAACAAGGCTGAACCAAGGAAACATACTTGTTAATGGAAATCCAGCTTTTATCTGAGGAGATGAGAGTAACCTGTAAAGGAACTTTTAGCTCCTGGTTCTTCCAAAAATACCTGAAAAAACCCCCACAGCTAACCAGGTACAAATAAAACATGTGCCTGGAGGCCTCTCTGTTCAATAGCTCCCAAGAAACTGAACAGGCCTATCTAATTTATGAGGCTATTAACCCCAAGAAATGAGCTTTTATGGAGCCCTGGCAACCAGCAACCACTAAGAAAGGGTCTTTGCTTACATATTGCTTTTGCATCCAGGCCATCCCAGATTCTCAAGGCAGGTTTACATCAGATGCATTAAGAGCAATAAACTGCCGCTTTCTCCCCAAATCCCAGCAACAAAAAAGCACAGAGAAGAGCCCTCCTTGCGACAAGAGGTGCTCTTGCCTGCAAGAAAGACTCCTGGAGACAAATGAGAGAAGCAAACTATGAATAATTGTTTGATAAACAGACATCACCTTAAATCACATTAATTGGTTTAATTTAGAATCACACTGAATGCTACAGAGTGGCAGGAATGTATTATTGCACTGCACAGTAAATGGCAAATTGCAACTAGTTGCTAGTGGGCATTTTTTCATTTCTGTTTGTCATAGATCTGTGTGAATGAAAGTCTTGATATGTCCCTGATTATAACTGAGTACCAAGGCCAATACCTTAAAAAACGAAAGTAGAAGCCATGGCACAGGAAGGAGCATGAATGGAGGAAACAAAATAGGAATGAAGGAAAAGTTCGACTGGCTTAAACCGAGAGGATTTAGATCCTGTAGCCCTCAACGAGCCTGAAGACTGACCATGAATTAGTGTAAAACAGAGATTCAGAAGGGTTTGGAAGTTTGGAGATTTGTTTATTTTTTCATTGTTTTGTATGAACACTTGATTTTCTTTGTCCCATCTTTCGTCAGATTAAGCTGGAAGATTGTTGAGTCTGGAAGTTAGAATAAATTTGGAGTTGAATTATAGGCAGAACAGCTTCTCTAGGCTATTTATGGGCATTTCCTACACTGGAAGTGTTGGCGGAGGGATAGTTCAGACTGCTCTAAAACCACACAAATGGGCTCTCACTGTGGGATGAAGCGTCTCTTTGGAGAGCTAATTGAAAGAAGCGGTTCCACAATAGCTGTTCAAGGCCAGATCTCTACTGGAGACAGTTTGGCCAAAACAACTGTTGACAAAGCAGCCAATATCTGAGTCAACCACTTGAGCCAGGCTCTGGCACACCCCGTTCTCTGCTGTGCTTGGGCTGGAACAGAGAAATCGAGGGTCCCTGCGTGGTGCGGTGGTTCCCTGTGCTGCATCCCTGCACTCTCCCTGCACAAATCAGGCCATTCTGGAAACATTGCATACTGGGGGTTCATTTCAATGTATTTGGGAGTCCTAGAGTGAATCTCAAACCCATCATTCTTATGTATAAATTGACATTGAAACTGAGAGATAATATCCACTGCTGCATAGCTGGAAATTGTTTAAAAAGGAGGCATCAGGTGATACGAGTTTGCTCAGCTGCATTCTTGCAAAGCCTGAAAACTGTGTGCTGGTTGTCCTGATTTAAACTTATTTTATAACATTAGAACTAGGTCTCTGTAGGAGAAAGAGTGTCCTCTTCTTTTCAAAGTGGCCAGTAAAGTTAACTAAGTCAAAGCAGAATGATTGAGGCATTTTGTCTGCAAAACTCCTTATTAAAGGATGTTGATGGATAAGCAAAAAATAATATGGTGGGGAAAGGAAGAATGTTACTCCACATATTAATTCTTTTTCTTTCCAGGTTCAGAATTCAGGTCCTTCAATTTACAGTGATGCGTAATGTCATGTCCATCTAAAAATAAATAATAAAAACCTACATCAGATTAGGTAGTCTTTAAATTTTCTGTGTAAATTGGATCAGATTTGATCTGGAATTCACTGACACAAGCAGTGAACTCTAAAATGCTCTTTTCTTCCAGACATTGTTCAGAGAAGAACTGCACTCAAATTATTTTCACTGTTGGGGTTAACATAAATGCCAAAAGAAGGAAGATGCAAAAGAGCATATGATGTCATATATATTTTTTCATTCTGCTAATTTAAGATACTAACAATACGGGTAGCAGCTATTTTAAGAATGCAATATACACATTTCCATCTATGCCTTTCCAAAACTACTTTTTTACTGCACCTGACAGTCTTTGCAGTGTTCTCCACAAACTGTAAATGTAATTAATTGATTGTTGACTGTATTAAACTATTCTAGCAGGAGACATCACACATGCAGCTGTCAGCTGCAAAACTCTGTTCTGTCCCACACAGCTTTGTCTTCCACATTTACGTTATGCTGCACCTGGAAGACATTTTTCACCATTACCAGGCGCATATAAACGGTAGATTGAAAGCATAAATAAACATACAGAGGGGCTACTCATTAAGACTCCAGCATCGATTACAGACAGTCCTTAGCACCAGACAGCATTAGACATACAGCAATGGATGACTTTTTCTTCCATCTTATTTATTCTGTGAAAGTTTTCAAGTCCCCTGCCTAAAATCTGTTAAGTCTCAAATTTTCACTTCTGTAACTCATTCAAACATGAACAAATGTTAGCTGCTTGGTGACTAGACCTATGCCTCATGAGAAAGTGATAATCATTTAATACATCATATACAAATATTCCTCTACTCTGTATTCCACCCAGTGCACTACACCAACACTATTTGCATATGTAAGTTAGCACTGTGGAGTGTCAAAGTTTTCCCATTTGTTCAACAGCTGAAAACGTATGGAAGTAACTCAGATCCTGCCTGCTGTCAGAAACAGATGACAATGAATGAATCGGTGACAATCAATGACATTATTTTCCTTTTCTTGCATACTGATGATCATCAAGCATAAAATCACAAATTGTGGTTAATATGGGACTTCTAAAAAACTGCTGAAACCTGCTTTAAATGAGTGCTCAAGAGACAAGGAGTAACCAACTCTTTGTGGATTCAATTGCCTAACAGAAGGGGACCAAACCTGGGGATAAATAAGAAAGAAAAAAATGTTTTAAACAAATAATGATTTTTTAAAATCCAAGAAAATATTAGAAGTCTGGATTGAAACTTTATTCTACCCTGTTTATTTAAAGCACTTTGGCACTGATTTATAGCCCTGTCTCCTCGGTCAACACTAATATATAAAGCAATATAATCCATTAAACTATGGGTAAAAGATGAGGAGTGCTCATTATTTGGACCAAAAGCCTGGTTCAGATACTGCTCATACAGATATTGTTTTGTCCCCTGACATAACCTGCCTTGAACCTGAAAACTGTTTTTCCATCAGTTTTGTTCTAAATTTGCAGTGCCACCTTCTCTTTATTTAATGATTTAGTTATTCTCATTCTGAAACTGTTATTTTCTTTTTAAAAATACTAACCCTAATTTGCTTTTGAAGTATTTTTTATTTTAAACACAGAGATATGCTTTAAAGGTTGTTATATTTCAAGGTTTCATACCTTAATCCAAACTACTGGTTTAAAAATTATCATGTTCAGCACAATACCTCGCTCATATTTTTCAAAGTGCTTCAGACATTATGAGAATTTTCAAGTATGTCCTGCTTACTAAAATAGGCACATTTCTTTATGTAATTCTTTACCTCTTCATATATCCTACACCATCTTACAGTCCAAAAGCCTTGCCTGAGCTTAAACTTATATATGTACCCCTGCATTCAATCTAGTAAGAAGCACTTTTGCAGCTTTTCTCAACCCAATTTTTAAAATGACTCAGCATTGTTATTCCCCTTGTATAGAGAGTGGAATATGGTCAGAGGGTGCAGTGTAATAACTTGTTAAGCTAAATTCTTGCTGCCCATGAATGGAGGGCTCCTTCATTTCTTTTTTCACTCCGGGTTGCATATTCCTGGGTTCAGAGGGTCACAGAGAGGCAGCATCACAAACTCATCTGTGTGAAAAGTAGCCAAGGAAACAACTAAGAGTAAACAAAAATTGAGATAGGAAGTATCTTTTTAGTATATATTAGCACTTTACACAATGAAATATCTAAGAGATATAGATTCTGCAAGGGCTGATAGTGTACAAACCAGATCCCATGATACACACCCTATCCACACTACTGCTGTGCCTGGGCTTGTATATCAGCTGTGCTATGCAAACATTACCACAGCATAGATGTTTAATAATGGAGTGAGACAATGTGATTGATATAACTAGAAAGCAAATCCAGTCGTGTATTGACTGCACTATTCCACTTCCCCTGCAGCCTAACTCTGGGACTTAATGAAACAAAAGGAGTACATTAAATTCATGCTGACAACAAAAAAACAAAGCAGGGATCTTTTAGCTATTCTAGGAACCATCTGTAAAGGTTAGTTGGCATAGAGCATCAGTAAGCCAAAATCCTTATGGGGAAAATATGTGATGATCTAATGTGGTCATCCCAAATGCATGGTTATAAAAACTTTATAGCACACCACACTTTTCAAGGCTCTATAAAGATTTTATGGCCATGCATTTGGGATGAGTGCTTTGCTCATGAGTGATAGGGACATGAGTGAGTTATGCAAGTCTTTTCCAGAGGAGTGGCACAGAACATAAACATTTTCATAACACTCCACACCATCTCCTGTAGTAACTTGAGGATAGACCCTTTCAGTTTCCCTTTTCTTTTTTGTGCCAGTTGGAAGAGCAATGATTAGAAGGAATGTTACATGAGGAGTGGCAGAACTAATTTCCATCAACAACACACCTCAGCAGCCATTTATACAACAAAGTCCTGTCGGTTTAGTTTCTGTAGTTGAAATGTGATGTACAGATGCCTATACTATTGCCATCGCCACAGATGTGATGGACTTGTGCTCAGGCAGAATAAGGAAGACAGCAGCCACCACTGTCCCAGCATATTTAACATCCCTCTTCATCTGTAGTCTCTACACCACTGTGAACACATTCCAGAATGAAGCCTGAACCGTTCCTCTGCATTCCCTTTGACAAACTCTGTGCTTTGTGGGTTTTCTACATATCAAGATGTCCAGACAATATGTAACACAGTCCCTCTGATAACATTGCACCTGTTCAAATTTTGGCCCTATAGCTACACAGTGACCTTAATAGAAGGCAATTAATCTCTGTCCTCTTCCCTGTCTTACACTGGGCAATGTTATCCAACAGCCACTTCCTCAGAGATCTGCTTGAAAGGAAATGCTACTAAATATAGCCAGGAATTAATCCCATTTCTTTAAAGGGAGCCTGGACCCACCTTCAAAGAAGTGCTTGGGAAGTTGGACAGTTTGGAGGCCACCATGGAAGGTCTGCAATGGATTATTTGAAGCAAACAAAACTAAACCTCTAGAATTCAAAGCAAGCATGATTTTCTGAAATCACATCATTTGTTCTTTTATGCTTGTATGTTGCATTTGTCTCTCTTGTGACACAAACATACTGGTGGACGTCTCTTGGGCCAGAATTCAGGATGCATTTTGCTGTTTCTTCTATGCATCCTTAGGTATAGGCAATTTGGCAATGAGCAAGTCAGCACATATTAGTTTAGCTGGCCGTCATGAATGGGGCAAGTCAGCAGACAGACCAGGTCAACCAGACTCTTTTTTTCAAGACAAGGATTTACTTGATTTTTAAGAGTTTTGTATTCTTTCTTCTCCACAATCTGATCAAACTATCCACCACTTTAAAAAGACTGTTTTGAATGGCATGCACTTCTTCTTTGACTGCTGAAGTACTACTGATTGCATCTGCTACCAGTGTTACCATTTCTGAATATTGGGAATTTGGTTTGTGAAAGCAACTGTTTGAAAAAGATGTTGCAGCGTGCACACTTTTGCTACATCTATAATATAAACATTACTGTATGTATATATATATAAAACACATTTCAGTACTTCAAGTAAGAAATGAAGTGCAGAACAGTTTGAACAGCAAATGTTCTTCAACCTACAGAGAGATGAGAGGTGTACTCATAAATGGAGTGTATATTCTGTGACAAGAGTATAAAAAGAGTACAAAAGAACAAGGATAACAAGAAAAACAAGAACAAGTAGTTCATACTGAGCAAGAACAACATGCAAAACATGAAAAAAGGAAAGCAAATTAGTTAAGACTGTGTCATATGGGAAGTATCATTATTCTTCTGCAGAGTACACTTTTGATCTGAAAAATACTACATAAAAATTATGACGTTTTCTCCCCACAAACCTGCACCCTGTGCATTCCACTTTAGAGGGGAGAAAAAATAAAAAATTGTGCTTTCTATTTCTGTTTACATACCAAAAGTAGCAAAGAAACAGGGAGATGATTTGTATTTCCTGTTGTCCTGCATCAACAGAGCTGTTTAATAGGTTCCAGTCACCTGAACAAAACTACAGAAAATAGAGTGCTTAACAGGTGGCAATGAAGGTCCAGTTTTAGGACACTAGACGTGTTGTAGTATAACTGTGATAACTGAGGGCTTAATGTGGCCCATCAAGTGCTCCGTTACTGTCAACTACATGGGAGAAGAAAAGAATCCAGTGTGAACCTAAAGCTCAGGTTACGTTCATGAGGGCTGACAGGCAAGAACAAAATTAAGTGTCTTTTTCATTGCTCACAGAAGACATTTGATATGGAAATAATTTAGAGATGATAGGCACGGAACCCCGCAGTGCCATTTTTAGAATCATTTTTCAGCATAGAGCTGCACTTTGAACTGCTGCTAGATAATCAAAGGATCCGGGAGCATCAGATGATACTACTTCTACCTGATGCTATTACCTGCCTGCCAGAGACCATCAATTTATGTCACTGAAGAGGAGGAAAAGCAAACAAACAAAAGAAGACTGATGAAAAGATGAGCAAATTGCTCTCTCTTTTCACCTAGTGGCATGATGTAAGGGAGAACCTCAGCATGCAACTTCACAAAATAAGGTTGGTGGAGTCCAGAGCCATCCGCGCTGGCAATGTGTGGTTCACCAAATGCTTGGGGAGGTGTTCCTGAAAACCGTACGTGTATCTTGTGCAACACTGAAACCAGTGCTTTGCGCTTCACATTGGACACTTTTCTGAATGTCTAACCTCCCTCCATAACAACCTGAAAGCTTCAGCACTGGGAGACAACTGAATCAGAGATGAAGAAGTAATGTTAGGATTAATCAGTAGCCACGCAGGTTTCAAAGCTGCATATGGGCTTTGCAGGGACCTTATTTAGCAGAACCTAATGTGAAAAGCTGGAGCCTCTTTCATACAGCTCATTAGGGCTCTGGCAGCACCAAAGCCGACTCAACAAGGGGAGCCAGCACATGGGTAAATGGAGCAAGACAATATTTAGAAACACAGTTGGAGGGCAATGGATAGAAGGACACTGAGTCATTCAAAGAGCCCCAGGACTGTCAGGCTCTTGCACCCACACTGACACCCTTTCGCAGTGGCTGGCAGTGGGTTCTGCTCTGCTGCTTTGAGGGAAACTTTTCTAGGTTTGCTCGCAGTGAAGTGTGAGATTAGATTAGACAAAATAATTCACACGGCTGTTTCAAAAACCTTTCTCTACTGCTTTTCTCTATTGCTAATGACAATGGCTCTGTATGAAGAAGGATGCTGGTCAAATATCACAGGGTTTCAGAAGCAACGAATTGCAGGTGCCCGAAACCTAGTTGGAAATATAGAATGTGAGGAACTAATTGAGGTACAGCAATAACCTTACATACTTGTCCTGGAGATGAAAGCAAGGGGCTTGGTTTGGCTTGGATTTTTATCTTAGCATAACTTGAGTGCAAGTTAAAAATAACAAACACCTTTTCAGATGTGCAGACAAGCCTACAGAAAGGCAACAGGGATACAACACTGAAAACACAAACATGTCTAAGTGCTCCTTCCACAGCATGTTAGTAAATCAATCATCTCTAGGTGCCCAAGCATGCAATGACAGTAGGTGAGAGCATCATGTGTGCCAGCACCCAGAGACTCCGCACCCACTGACACTTCTTTTAAAATGGGTATTTGACATTTAATACAAGACTGCTTTTCAAGACCTGTTGGGTATAAAAAAAAGTGCAGATATCCACAGCTCATTACCATGCTTTTATCAATACATGGCTCAACATGGAGCACCTCTGGCTTGCCAGTGGGTGTCTGCAAATACTGTAAAACAGACAGAGCAAATTAAACACAACACTTAAAAGAGGTTGACTGTTAAATGCTTTGATTGTTCAAGCCACATCTTCTGTCATCAGACTGCTGGTGAAAACTGAAGTTCTGAGCTCTTCAACGGTATCGGCGGTGCTCAGTGCAAAACCTCCTTGATGTACAAGGTGGACAAATTAATAATACACAGTGAAGACCTCTGCCTTTCCACTATCCTCGTATATTAGTTTAAACTGCTCATTTCTCTGATAACATCCTGCTTACTTTGCAAGCTGAGTACGGATTTGTTTATTATTGTCTTTGCCATTCAGAAATATGCACTCAGAAGAAAGAAGAATGTCAGAATGAAAGGGAGAATGTGTGTAATCCAAATTTGAAAATTTCTGTAAATATTCTCATTAATCTCATTATTTAAACCATTGTGTTTTCTTCCTCAATAAACAAAGTCAAATTAAAATACCACTTAGCTTGCTTGAGCAGGTCTGACATCCTGTGTGTTTTATGTTCTTATTCTACATGATAGGGAATTGAAAAAGATTAGGAAGATGAGAAAGAGTTAACTACGTGTTGACAAGCTGAGTAATGACACAGTTGGGACACAGTTGCATCCCAACACTTCAGACTAGCCTGTGAAATCTGGATCTTGCACTGAATGAAGATTTGAGATGTAGTAGGTTTGAGATCCATTGTCTCCTTTTTGGACAGCATGGTGCAGGAAGAGTTATGGAACCATGGAATCATAGGATGGGTTAGGTTGGAAAAGACCTTTAAGATCATCAAGTCCAACCATTAACCTAACACTACAAAGTTCGCCTCTAAACCATGTTCCTAAACACCACATCTACACAGCTTTCATGGTGACTCAACCACATCCCTGGGCAGCCTGTTCAAGTGCTTGCTAATCCTTTCAGTGATAAAATTTTTCATAATATCCAATCTAAACTCCCCTGGCACAACTTGAGGCCATTTTCTTTTGTCCTATTGCTTGTTACTTGGGAGAAGAGACCAACATCCTCCCCACTACAACCTCCTTCCATGTAGTTGTTGACAACAATAAGGCCTCCCCTGGGCCCCAGCTTTTCTCCAGGCTAAACAGCCCCAGTTCCCCCAGCCACTCCTCATAAGACTTGTACTCCAGATCCTTCACCAGTTTTGTTGCGCTTCATTGGACACACTCCAGGATAACATGAGAACAAATAAGAAAATGAAGTTAATGTTTTTTAAAAGGTTGAATGAAAGTTACTTCTGACAATGAAAAATCCCCCAAATGAAAGGGGTAGAAGGCCTTTTATTTGAGCCAGTTAGTCTGCTCAAGACTGATGTTCGAGAGCTATAATCTTGCATTGACACAGAAATGGACTACATGACCTAAAACTTTCCTGTTTGCTATGGGCTAGATTTTCCCCTCCACTCACTAGTATAAATGTCCTGAAAGTTCAGATTGACACTGTTGTAACTGAGGAGAAGGGAGCCTTGTAATCTGACCAGCTGAGATTCTCCTAGGAGTCATACTGTGGGGTCACATCAGCCTTCCACGGCTCTCCCTCCACTGTGGAATGAGTTACACCAAAGTGTCACCCTCCTGGCATGTTCCTCATCAGCTTCAAGCAACAGAGACAAAGCTCTCCAGTGCCTTCAAGGAGATGGTCCTGAGCTTCCCACAGGCTGCTGAGATTGACATGTCTCTCCAAATATCCATTTCATATTACATAAAACAACCCAAATTTGCAGTGGAATACCAAAGGAAAATTTCAATTTGCCTGCCCCATTTCATCAACATAAATACTGAAACTTTCTGCTTGGCCCTGTGATTCCTCAGAGGTACAAATGCAGATACCTCTTCCAGTGTTTCAACAGTATCTCTCTATGAGAAAGAAACTACCTTCACCTCTTGCTTAACATCAGTGGGTAATGGGCATTAAGAACAGTTCTTTCATTAGATCATTCAGAAAAATGGTTTTATTGGTTTTGGAAACAAATATACTATGAAAAACAAACAAAAGGAGAACAGCAACAAAAAAATAGTGGGCACATATTTGAACAAAAGATAATCAAATAGAATTTTTCATTGGCCTGCCACCCTTCTAACATGACATATTGCTCTAAAATGTAGAGAACCCAACAGTAATAACACTATGATTAAAGAAAAGTAGTTTGCATTTCAAATACTACTAACCAAGACAGAAAACATTACCTGGGACATGTGGATTCTTCCTGTTTTTCTGTTGAAAACTATCATGAGATCTTTAGCTTCTGCCCAGTTCCAAGTCATAAATGAACAGATAAAGTGATTCATCTTGCTGTCTTATCCAAAGGAAAAAACTTTTAACAAATCACAGAGCTAAAGTTGAAAACCCTGAAGCTATATCCGTATCTATCTATATCTGTATCTATATCAGTAAAGGAAATGTGCCAGGGCTTGTTCCCTGCCTCTGAAATCAGCTGGCATTATGCAGCCATGTCTCTTCTACTAACTTCTCTTAGCCTCCAAAACAGTGTCATCTAAACTATGCAGTCCCTGGTGTGTACTAAGCCCCACACCACGCCTGGAAACCGTTTGAGAAAATGTTAGTTAAGAAAAGAGTGCCAGGGACTATTTCAGCAAGTGCCTGGGAACGTTGTGGCATTAATTCAGCAGCATAGGTGCATCCTAATTCTCAATTATAAGAGCTAGATTTGAATCTGTACAAGGAACAGCAAGGCAGGGAGTTAGATCTGGGACTTTTCATATATGGGAGTTCATATAAGCTGAGTGTCTGACTCATTATGAAAAGGAGACTCACTGTGAAAGTCACAGTGGGATTCAACATTCTGACGTTTGAGAAATGTTCACATCTAGGTTATCTAGGTCTGAGATTGTGGTTAAAGTACATCTCAAACTGGAACAGTCTGCTGACATCAGTCTTGAGTAATGAGTATAAGGTACTTCCCCCTTCTAACCACAACTGTAAATATTAATTCTGAGAGACTATTTTTACAGTGTTGCTTCAGTACAATGAACTGATACAGAATTTACTGAACCTAGAGAACTGCCTCTGAAAATTTTAAAACGGTGAAACTTACTTTAAATAGCTTCTTGCTTGGGAATGATAACACCACAAAGTCCTTGTATCCTGGTCTGCAAGTTTACAGAGGTAGACTGAAGCACATAGCACCAGCACAGAGTTGTTGCAAACCACCTCTGATTAGGCAGTCCAGTCTACATCCAAACATTTAATCAAATGCTGAGCAAAAGATCAAAGGGAATTACAGATTTATAGCTTGGAATGGAAGACCAGATTTCTTTCCTCCAGTGATCCCCAATTCCTTTTAAACCAGTAGGAATTCTGGAAGACTCTTGCCAGCAACAAGAGCTGGTTCTGTCTGTGCTCCTGAGATCCAAAAACAAGATACTCTCAAAGTTCAGAATCTATACAGTCCTGAGAAATCTGTATATACACCATGTTCTTAAAGTTAAACCTAGTCAATGGGCAAAGCACTTAAAGACTCAAGAGAAAAGCAGCTCATGGGAAAGTTAACTAGGAGCAAAGTGAATGATGAGGCATGGCAGCTCCTAAAGCCAAGTCCTAGTCAAGGTGCCAGATTGTTTTTGTCTCTCCCTTAATTCCAGGGACTCAGCTACAAGTCATAGTGCTCCCACAGCTCTTACAGTCATGGACATTCTCCCTGCAACTCCTTGGACTTCTGCAAAAGGTTATGCACAAGCAAGAGGCTGCAAGACCATCTGTTCCTCCCTTGGGAAGGATGCAATCTCACTTCTCCTTAATGCAATAGCATTAGCATAATCTTTTTAGAGAGGATCATCAATAAGGATAAGAGCAAGCACCCTGCCCAAACCAGTCCTATGCAAGGTAAAAGTTGTCCAAGTGATAAAAAGCCCAAGCCCAAAGGCAGAGAATGCCAGCTGAAGGACGGACCAAGGTCTCAAGTGCACAGTAGTTGGAAAGCTTAGGAGAAGTCTCATGAAAGTTCTTCTCATTCATTAGGATATCTGAATTAGGGACACATTGCCTGGTTTGTTATTCCTCTCTGCCTATTTGCATTATAAATACAAGGTCTGAAATTTAAATGGTTATTTGACATGTCTGTTTTAAGCAATTTCACCTCAATGGACTTCCTTCGGCTTTGGTTGTTTACGAAAGCTCTGACCCTTGAACTTTATTTCCTTACTAATCTTATCTTTTACAGAACTCCAGGAGGCTGGCATATGATCAGTGTCACCAGAGCAACTGAACAAGGTAAACTTAATAATCCAGTCTGTGTTTTTACATATTTACATAGAGAGGTGAAGCAAATGCAGGAGACTAATCTATGTTTGATCTTAAAGGACAGGAGAACATGCTGTCCTGATTTTGCTATATGGAGTCCTACTACTTTCTCTAACAGTCTCCTTATTGGTAACGAAAGACTGAGAAGTTATTCATTCAAATAAAAGTTACTGGCAGGTTAAAGTAAGTATCTTTAAGCTGCTGCTTCTTTATTCTGAAACATTTTTGCCTCTAAATATGCCTCCTCTATTTCTGCTTCACAGACATTGTAATAATCTTATTTCTGTTCCTGATCACAGCTGAGATAAGCAGCGGAAAGAGAGAAAATGTTAGGACTGGTAGTACAGAGGAATAAGGCAACATGATGCTTCCTTCCTGTCCCTGTTCCTATAGACTTAACTTCTGTTCACTTCCCATTTACTGAGGGTTAAAATGAGAAAAGTCAGCACCCATCACCAAAAATAAAGTTGCAAGGAAGCAGTGGTAACTCACGCTACATTTGTAAGAAATTTAGATTAAGAAGTCAAGGTAGGAGGGCAAGAAGCACTTTCCTCCAAGGCAGAACTTAAATGTCAGTATAGATTATCAGTTAAAGCTGTGTTATTTTGTGCTCATTCCTCTGCCAAAAAAAATTCCAAGCACAAGCTTAATTATAGTAACAAAAATATGGATACAAGATAGGTTGCCAGTGTTATTTTCTTCAGGGAATTGGTATAAGCAGTATAAGCGATCTCCCTTTGCTGATAAATCTGCACGTGCATTAGAACATTTTGTCAGTATAGCAGCAAACCTTTCCCAGTGTTGTGTAAGACTTAGTTTGGAAATCAGAGGACACAGAAATCCTAATTTATTTACCGAAGAGAGGGCAGAGGAAATAGTTACGTTGATCCCTACTTTTAAGAAATGTTCAGCCCTTACACCATGTACATGGGTTATAGCTGCAATAATCATTTACATATGATAACACACAGCCTTTGCCTTTTTTTCTTGTTGCCATATTCTCTAAACTCAAGGATAGTTCTGTAATCAGGCAGACACCAAGGGCCGGGTTGTGCAGCTCGGAGCTTTACCTGATGCTGGACTTACACTGGAGAAGACTCTGGTAATTTTATAGGTGTCCCTAATTTACAGTAGACAAAAGCAAGGCTAAAACTTTTGAACCAGTCAGCCAATGCCAAGGCATCTGAGCTGGCTGTGTTGTTGTCCATCTGCTCTGGGCATGATGCTGTAGGTAAGAAGGGGCTTGCTGTGAAACACTGTCTGTCACGGAATTACAAGCGGGAATGTCCTTGTGCTTCACGTTCACCAAGTCCTCTAATGACTGACTTTTCCTGAACTGGCCTGCATGGAGGGACTTTATACTGTGCCAAAATCACAGTCAGGCACTTGTTTTTCTACATTATGTCATTCTCTATACTCTCACTGAGAAGTACTATCAAAACAGGAATAAAGGACTTGCGTAATCACTACTCAGTTATTTCCAAATAAGTAGATAATGATTACACAAATCATTACCATTGCTTTTAATAATTTCTTTCCTAGAGAATTTCCCCACATCTACTAATATCCAGTGTATTTCTAGTTGCTACCAGAAACGGTGCTTCCCCGGTCCACTTCCCCAGTTGTCCTCCATTTTTCTCACCATGTGAGAAAATGTCTCCTAGACCCAAACCCACAAACTACTTCCCTGGTAATCTTCCCTAATTTCATAATGAGAGCAATACAATGTGACAACATAGGAAAGTGAGCTAGAGACTGAGAGCATGCAAAATGACAAGCTTAAGTCTTCATCCAAAACTGAAAAAGAGCTTTGGAATTGGCTTATATTTTTCAAAAAGCTCCTACCTCCAGCTTTTAATTTCCATTTGATTTCCATTTATTTTCTGGTGTTGGAAAAATACCCAAGATCAGAGCCAAAATAAAGAGCTGGTCCTAATGACATGCACAGCACTTTTGGAAACAAGAAGTCCCAAGAATTTGGGTTTGCAGTCAGCTTCGGTGGCTGGAAAGCATATTTATATTCCTTAGGTGTTTTTCCAAACTGAACTTTCAATGCTTTTGACATTTAGGCTTTACCAAAATAGATACCTTCATGTTTAACTGGAGCCCTAATCAACTCATATGCAGCTTTTTTCATCATTACACAGTATTATGGTACTCACACCGCTTTTGCCTTTAAAGACACACAGTCCTCCTACACTTCCATAACAGAGATTAATATAGGTGTAAAATTAAATGCGCAGTTCTACCAACTTAACACACATCCCATACAATAAACTGTTGGTCTTCAGTCCCACTAACTTTTACACACCTAAGAAAAACAGTTTTCTTCAATAATACGGAAGAAATTAGGTACTTAAAACCTTCCCCCTGCATGTTTTTAGACACAGGTTGTTAGCCACACACTAACATGTGCTCTTTTGAGATTTTATAGGTAAGGAGAAGGCCATTTATCACTGACTTCTGCAGTGACAGGATGTCACTCATGTCATTTCATTTGCAGCAATATCTCCTTTCATGATCTGCTCTCCTCAGGGAGGCTGATTTTGAATCTCTCATTAGTTTTAAACTAAAGCTCATGTGTTTTAAACAATAGGATATCTCCCATTGCGTTGTCTGCCCCTCCTTGGCACATCCCTGCCCATGGTGTGGCATGAAGGAGTCCCGGCTGCAGCTGAGCCTGACATATCAGTGCAAACTTGTCCCTCCTGGGACGTGACCAGCGACAGTGAGGCTCTGTCACATATCCATCCTGGCATTTGACCATGGCTGAGAGCAGGATGTGGAGGCAGACAGACCTCTAGTCAGACACAGAGCAACTGTTTTTACCTACATTTGGTGCTCCCGTTCCTCAGATGGGTGAAGAACAGCTCGCAGAGTAGGGGCGTGTTTGGCAACAGTGATGTCTCAAACCACAGCAACTAGGTCTGCCCTAGCCGATCCATCACAGCACTGAGCTCTCTGTTTGACAGAATATCACTGCTCTGGAGACTGAAATAAAAGAAAGCCACACAAATTAGGCAGTTAGAGCTAAGGTTTTCAAATCTGCATGAATCTCAAAGCAACATCTATCAAGAATTATTAGGGCCACAGGGGAGAATTAAAAACCTCACTGCTAGGATTTCTCAGTCACTGCTGTCCTACTTCCTGCTATCCATCGCCCTGTCCTAATATTTTAGTTTTGCAATTATAAAGCCTTGGCTCATTAACCATGTCCCACCTATCAAATAATTTTATCTTCCTAGGACAGTATTTCATCACCCTAATTCTATTGTCCTGTGTTATATTGCTTACCATCTTTATCAGAGTTGATGGGTTTTATCCTAGTTCCCTGCCTTTCATTTCTATCATGTCACACTGTTTATGCACTGCACATGCATTTGGATTGTCCTCTGTAGATAATCTTGCATACACAGAATATTTAAATGCGAAAAAATTCAAGGACAGGTAGAGTCTACACAAAGTTACTCTGTAGAGTCAGTCATTTTTGCTGAGCTAACCAAACAGTTGTTAATAGTTTACATTATCAATACAATTCTGATGCAAAACACAAAGGAAGACTTGTTCCTTGCCCTGGAAAGTTTTCTTCTAAATTATTAGTCAACAATGTTGTTAGGATATACTACGGATACATTATAATGACATAGATTCTTAGGACCAGTTTTCCACTCCTATTACATTTTTCAATTTTTCTTTTATAGTTTTTTTTATGGCTAGCAAAGAATTATTCTTCTTGGAAACATCTAAAATGTTTCCATACCACAATGAAATTGCCTTTTCAAAAATTATTATCTAAGCTAAGTTATTGATGTTCTGGTACAAATCATGTGATCATAAAGAAGTAGTAGACCTTCTATAGGCTACTGGAAGAAGTCTCACAGGCCTCGTCCTCATGAGGGACTTGAACCACAACATCTGCTGGAGGGACAGTACAGCAGGAAACAAGCAATCCAGGAGGTTCCTGGAGTGCATCAATAATAACTTCCTGACATAGAAGAGGGACTTTACTGGACCCTGTGCATCAGTACCTGCTGGGGACCAATTGGCTGGAAAGCAGTTTTGCAGAGAACGGTCTTGGGGTCCTGGTGGACAACAAGTTGAACATTAATGTGCTGGGTTAGCTGAAGTCAAGATAATTTCTCATGCACTTAGAATCTTTTCTTCCTAGTAGCCAGCATGGTCTTTTGTTTTGGATTTACTATGAGAATAACATGGTAACACACGGGTTTCCCATGCTTTACCTGAGAAGAGCTAACTCCTCTCTTTCCAGTAGCTAGCCATGTTTTGCAGTTGGCGTGAAAAGAATCTAAGAACCTACTGATGTTTTGGCTGTTGCTAAGAAAACCAAGGACTTTTTCAACTTTCCAGCTGCAGGTGCAAAATAGCAGTTGGGAGGGAGAATAGCAGGACAGTGTCTAAATTGACATACAGGTTGGTCATATTCCCTACCACTAGTGTCATGTATGATACACAGCAGAATCAGGCTCTTCAGGCTAGTTAGTTCAGTTAGTTCGATTTGAGAGTCCAGTTCAGTTCCATTCTGTTTGCTGTTCAGTCTTCTGCCGTTCTACCATTTTGCAGTTAGCCTTTGGCCTTTCTGCCTTTTGCCATTTTCCTCTTCTGCTGGGATCAGCTGTTTGAGATCCAAGTGTTCTTTCTGAGGCTCGCTGTTTGGTGCAATCAGAGTTCATGAGCAACAACATTGAGTAACACTTATATATACATATTTTTCATTGTAATTGTAATTTTTCCTGTTGTCATTTTTGCTGTTGTCTTATTAAACTGTTCTCAGCTCATTAATTGCTCCCTTCACTTTCAATTCTCTCCCCTGCCCCACTTGGGGAGAGTGAGTGAGCAGCTATTATGGTCTCAGTTGCTAGGCTTAAACCAGGACAATGAGCTAGCAAAGTGCACTTACAGCAAAGAAGGCCAAGATCCTTCCCAGGCTGCTTGAGGAAGAGCATCACCAGCTGGTTGAAAGAGGTGGTCCTTCACCTCTACTCAGCATTAGTGAGACACATCTGGAGCACTGGGTCCAGTTCTGGGCTCCCCAGTACAGGAGAGACATGGACATACTGGCACAAGTCCAGTGAAGGGTGACAAAGGTGACTAAACAACCGGAGCATCTGTCACACCAGTAGACAGTGAAAGAACTGGAACTGTTTAGCCTGGAGAAGAGAAGGCTCAGGGAGATCCTGTGAATAAGGTGCATAAATAACTGATAGGAATGAGTGAAAAAAAAAAAAAAAACAGAGCCAGACTCTTCTCAGTGATGCCTAGTAAAAGGACATGAGGCAACTGAACCACACTAGAAAGCATATTCAAAAATAAGAAAAAACTTCTTAATTATAAGAATGATTGAATGCTGGAAAAGATTACTCAGAGAGGTTGTTGATTCACCCTCCTTGGAGATATTCAAAACATGACCGGATACAGCCCTAACCTGCTCTAGGTGACCCTGCCCTGAGCAGCAATTTTGGACTGAGCAATCTCCAGAGGTGCCTTCCAACTTCAAGTTTTCTCTGTTTCTGTGAACTACTTTTATTTGAATGCTCAATGAGTAGGATCCAATCAACCAGCCTTAGGCACCTAATTTGCACAGCCTTCAGTGGTCCAGATGTAAAGGTCAAAGTTCCTTCCCAAATCAATGGAAAGAGGCTAATGTCTCCAGTGACAAATTTTATCTGACTAAATATGAGGGGCATCTAAGTTAAAGCACAAGGTTCTTAGCTGAATTACGCAGGCTGGAATTCATCCATTGATTTTTTTCTGCTGATTGAAGGCTACAACTCCAAATAACCTACTGAACAAGGGAATTTGATCAAAGTTCAAGTGTTGTGTTTATCAGGGAGTTATTATTCAAATAGCTGGAGATAGTACAAAGGTTTCAGTTTATTTTATCTTACTGCCATTCAGCTGATGCGCTGTAATGTCCTACCCTTAAATAAATTGTGCATGTGTCTGAGTCAGTTCTGAATATGGGGTTACATGACGCAGATGAGGCCATTTAATATTCGTTGTGATCAAAAAGGAAGTCCAAGTCCCTATGCAAACACACATTCATGCCTCCATCATCTTTCCTGCTCCTACCATGCTATCTCTAGAGCACATCTGAACAAGCAGTCACCAATTTGCTAACACAGAAGAAAAAAAAAACCTTTTTTTTTTCCTTCACTAAGTTGATTTTCTACCAGTTTGAGCAAGTTTTCATTGGCTTGGAGCAAGATGAGAAGAAGCACAGAGCCAGTTCAACAGAAAGGTCAGAATCACAAGGTAAGGAGCTGTAGGCAATAGAGAGGAAAATAGGACAGAGAATAAGGGGGTCAAACTACCCTGAAGGCATTGCTGAACCTCCAGACTGGCTCAAGCCCCATCACATAGTTTTAACTTTAGCAACCAGCAACCATAATTCATAATACCCTCAGGCATAAACAGGTGACAAAAATTAGATTCTCAGTCACAAATGAAGGAGAATACGCCATTGGAAAAATGAAACAACAATGTGAGTTTTCTTCTTTAAGCACAAGGACAGTGCAATATACACAGATATTCATGTCCAGGGAGACGCAGGACAGCAGATGATCAAGGCTGTCATCACCAACAGAACAAGCCAGGGCCCAAAGTCACATTTGCAGGAGAGAAAGGCTGAGCAGTACCAAACAGGAGAGAACCTTTTTGTTCTACACAAATGGGTGGGTTTGATGTGCCACAAGAGAAAAAGTCAAAGCTGGGGAAGAAGTTGTTTTAATCATCGGTGCTTCACTTCAGGCTTGCACTCACTTCTACCAATATGGTTAAGCTTTAGTCCCACATGATCAAAACAACTGCTGAGAACAAAATTCCACACCAGGCAATACATAGCTCTGGTCCATATCTCCCATGACCTCCTGCAACAAAAAAAATGTCCTTCTCAGTGGTATCATGTCAAAAACTTAAATTTGTTCAAGCTAAAAATATGAAATGCTAAATATATATTTTTTTAAATGCAGAAAAATACATCATCTGTTCATTTAAGTCTACACATAAACTTATTTTTTGGCCCAAATCTGAGAGTTGAATCATTCAGGTTAGAGAGATAGAAACGTAAAATCTAATGTGTCATTTTTGTTCCACTGCTTTGCATAAACAGAACAGCATATTTTTTAGTGTTTTGTCTATTCTCATTTAAAACATGGCCTGGGAAGAAGCTGGCAGCTCTCTCCATTTTTCTCTTGATATTCAGCTGTTGTTCTAAACATCAATTGTTCTTCAAACACTTATTTGTCTGCCATCATGAAATATACATTTGTTACTATTGAATTTTATTAAAAAAATAGAAACTTGTCATTAAATTTTTCACTCTTCTAGGAAAATTGTCTTCCAATTATGCATCAGGTAAAACTTTTGGAAAGCCAGAGCTTTAAAAGTTATCTAAAATTAAGTTTTCATTTGTAACAATGAAAGCAGCTTTCCCATTCAGCAAGAATGCCACTGAATAACTAACAGCATCTTGATGAGGTACATTTTCTTGGATTTCTATATGCAAAAAAAAGCAGTCGGTACAGAAGAAGTTTCCTAACCCATATGTCTGTTCTGTTTAACTATTTGAGTGCTCCTGGCATAGCTGTGTCTCATACCAGCCAGTATTCTCCTAGCTTATACACGGGCATGATTTGGAGGATGGTACATGCTTGGGGCTAGTCCACGTAGATACTTTGAACACAACAAACACATAAACACATATTGGGGCAGAAGTGAGGTGAGAAGTGGTGAGAAGAACCACTCTGTGAGGGACAGAGAGCAATTCTTGGCCTGTTTCATTAAATACATTACAAGTGGTCATAGTGTCCCTGGAAAGTATTTTGAAAAACTACCACTGTGCTCATTGATAGTTGCTTGAAACCTACATAAAACAAATAACTTCACTGCAGTAGCCCTTGCAGATTAGCCAGTGCACTGTGGCAGATAGTACAGATGTATAACATAAAAATCATCTCCAGCTAAAAATTTTAGGGTTTTTTGGTCTTGACCTTCCTGTTGTTATAATTTATTTGTTTTAAGCATTTAGTCTAACATCTGTTAGGTGGGGGGAGGTGGTTCCCACCTAAAGTTCACTTTCTTGAACTTATGATTAGCAAACAAGAAAATAATCAAGGCAAAGACAGATAAAACAACTGCAAGGAAGAAAACACCAGATAGCTATAATTATATTTGTTTGCTTGATTAGATTGCAAATAGGTATTTTTCTTTTACCCAGTGATTCTGCAAAGTGAGAGAACCAATAAAAATAAAAAAACGATGGTATGGTAGAAAAGCATTATCTGCAGCATGAGCACAGGAGGGGTGAAATGAACTTATTTAGGTAGACCACATCAAACAAGTGCTAACAAAACTTTTAATACCTTTCCTGCCTGTTTAAATGTTAGTATTTCTGTGCTGTAAGACAGCAGAGCCTCAGGATTTTAAAAACATGTTCACGGTTTTTAGGATCCTTTGGTAACCTATGTTTTAGTTTACTATATTCATAAACCTAGGTACTCTCATGACAGGCTTGGTGAGCCACTGAGATCCATGAGGCCAACGCAGTTCTCACCAAGGTAGCAGGTTTCTTAGAGCCTTGGTCATGTCATTTCATGGAAATCTCACCTTGCATTAGAAAAAAGGCTCTAGGATTCACATTTGTGAAGAGCATGAAAACACTATGCCATGTTCCTTTTCAAAGGAAAGGAGGAAAAAAGGACGGACTTCACAGCTCCAAGAACACTTATGAACAAGTACTTCATAGAGGAAATCAGTGGAAGGGCTCATGATATAGGGAACGGGTTTATTTATTATGAAGCTACAAGGAATGAGTTTTGATGTTCATATAGTAATACAAGACATAGTGAATAAGCAGGAGAATAAAGTCTTAAAATTATTATAATTCTGATTTAATTGCTGCACAAGATCTAGTGAACTAGTTCACTTGGCTAGAATACAAGCATGGATAAATGATTGAGAGCAGCCCTGCAGAGAAGGACTTGGGAGTCCTGGTGGACGAAAAACTGGACATGAGTCAGCAATGCACACTTGCAGTCCAAAAAGCCAACCAATGGACTGCATCAAAAGGAACATGGCCAAGAGGTCAAGGGATGTGATTCTGGCCCTCTACTCCTCTCTGGTGAGACCCTACCTGGAGTCCTGTGTCCAGCTCTGGAGCCTCAATACAGAAAAGACATGGACCTGTTGGAGAGGGGCCAGAGGAGGGTCACAAAAATTATCACAGGGATGGAACATCTCTCCTGTGAGAGCACACTGAGATAGTTGGGGTTTCTCAATCTGGAGAAGAGAAGGTTCTGGGGAGACTTTATTGCAGTCTTTCAGTACTTAAAAGGGGCCTATAAAAAAGGTGGGGGACAGACTTTTTAGCAGGGCCTGTAGTGACAGGACAAATAGTAATGGTTTTAAACTAAAAGAAGGTAGATTCAGGTAAGATATAAGGAAGGCAGAACTGATATAGAGGAGTTTGAAAGAACATATATAGACAAAAAGAAAAACTTAAAGACCAACTTCCAAAATGAGATAACACAAGCAAGACAAAACAAGCATATTGAAATGGAAGCCCAGAGAAAGCTTTTTCTGATCTATGTCAAGGAGGCACTTATGGCCCAATGTTGTCAAGAAAGAAAAAAATGCCACTCTCAGGCAGTTAGTGTAACTAACATCAGTAAGAAAGGAGTAAGAACTCAGATGCAGCAGGAGAAGAACAGACTAGAAAATACTTTGATAAATTAGCTGTTTTCATATCAGTTGGACCTAATGAATTTCATTCTCATGTGTGAAAAAGAAATATCTAAACAACCTCAGAAGCATTAGCAGTTGTCACTGAGAGCTCATGGAGGACAGAGAGATATTACAGAAAATAAAGCAAGTGCAATACTGACATTCATCTTTCTTAGAAAAAAAACTGAAGGAAATAATCGGTGTGTAAACCCCTAGAAAATAACAATGAAATAAATAGCAGTCAAGAACAAATCAAATCAATATAATATCCTTTCTTCCTGTGACAAGGGAGAAACTCTACCTTTGAGATACTTTTATTTCAGTAAGGCTGTTGACACTGCCTCGCATGACTCTCACAAGCAAACACAGATTAGAAGGTGTGCTACCACAACAAAGAGGTGAATCTAATGGATTCCCTAGGGGTCTGCCCTCAGCCTTGTGCTTGCACAACTTAATGCTTGCACCAGTGGTTGGGATGAAGGAATACATTATAGGTGTGCCACAAGAAGTGTTGCAAACACACCAGAGGACAGGGTTAGTATTCTAAAGCCTCTTACCAAATATGAAAATGGCCAGAAAGAAAAAGATGCATTGCGGTCAGGACAATTAAATAAAGGTCTGTGCTTAAGTAGGAATAATCCACTGCATAAATACAGAGTCTACAATAACCATTTCAGCAGTTATCATGGAGAAAAAGATTTGGTGTTATGAATTACCATCTGAACTTGGGTTAACAATGTCACAAAGTCACAAAAAAAAAGGCAAATAATGTGTATAAACTACTGGCAAATAAGATCTATAAGCATGACTATCAGCTATCAACATAAGCAAATGCTTCTGCTGAGCCACAGCAGTACAGTAAAGCACAAGTACAGCATAGAGGAGGACCTTGTCATGTCTTCCCATTGGAGGCTTTAAGCATAAGTTAGACAAGCACCTGTCGGGAACTGTACAGCTATGGCTGATCCTGCCTTTGGGCAAGCGATTGGACTCCATGGCCTTTCAAGGTCCTCTCAGCCTTACCACTTATGAGTTCTGTCACCAGTGAAACTCTCCAGAACAGCTGAACATCACAGCAGCAGTGCTGCCTTCAGCAATACTTGCCTGGCGTCAGGAGAGCAGCACTGAATGCTGTCCTCTAAATGGTACACACAGTAAATCAATTCTTGTCCTCCTCTCTCTCTGCAGGCTCTGGTTTTAGAAGGTGACTCCACTAAAATACTGAGCCTATGGTGTAGTGCTTTGACACTTTGAAGCTGAGTGACAGGCATCACGTATAGGCTGATTCTCTAATTTAAAGAAAACAAACAAACAAACAACACAACAAAAACACCACCACTTTCACTTTCCTTGAATTTTTGTCTCAGGATTTGTGAGGGAGGAGGGAGGAAGCAGAGTAGCATGGCACCCATTCAGAGACACCAGTGAAACACCCTCACAAATGAGGTGGTTAAAGCAAGCAGAATCAAATCAGGCCTTGTCTGAACAGGCTTGACTTCCACCCCAAAGAAGCAACAAAATAAATTCAAAATTCAATTCAATGATAGTGGCAGAAAGAGTTGGATGGGTTAGAGATTTTAGAAAGTTTGGGTGAAAGAGGTCACAAGGGTTGTGGGAAGTTCCAGGGCAATGCAGGTAAAGGCTTTTCTCTTTCTGTCTCTGTCTCCTCCACTTTCTACTCCCTCCCAGCAGACTCCCCTCTTTCTTCTCCAGGAAAGACTGAACCCCGGCATCACCTACATATTCAACCCTTCTAACTCCACCCCTGGCTTTTTGGATTGGCCCCCCTTGCACCTTTAGGGGGCTGGGCAGGGGCAGGCAGGGCATGGTCTCTGTTGGAAGCAGGAGGCAGGGAAGGGAGAGGGCACCACGACAATCTGTGCTGCCCCCAAGGATCTCTCCCTTGCACCATCCCAGCAGTGGCAGCAACAGCAGCAGCAGAGGTCATCAAATGAGGAAAGAAAAGAGGAAAGAAGTTGCTGTCTTCAGCACTCTGTTCCTGCAGGCAGCTGCCTACATTGAATTTATAAAAAGCCCATCCTGGCTTGTCCACGGGGGTAATGCACAGCAGTGCCTGCTGCCTAAATGATGTGTGTTCTAGCAGCTTTGCACCCTTCCCCTTGTTCTTAGGGAGCATTTCAACCCTCTCATCCCCAAACCTCTTCATTTGAGTTTGTTTGGTTTTTTAACCAGAAAAGGGTTTCAGTCTGTAGCAAAGCTTGTATGACGGAGCACCTGATGCTATAGACATCTTCATCATACAAAGCAAAACAAACAGAAAGAACAAAATCATCAAGAAGAATGTGATGTTTATTTGAAGTTATTACTGATGAAAATCCCAAGGAAAATAAACTTCCCAAACTGCTATTTAATGAAAGTACATAAGTAGTACCCGAAGCAACAGGTACTGAAACAGAGCTGTTACAGCTAAACTAAACAGCTTACATGCATTTTATATATAGAAACTAGGATTCTTTCCATCGTTGCATTCTTGAGTCTTACACACTAATTTAGCTACAATGCAGCAGAGCTCGCACTGCAGTAATAGAATATTGATTGTACAATGTTCAGAGACAAAGAACTCATGTTGCTGAACTTTATACACATGCATGTTGTTGCAGCAAGAAATCCGCATCAATATTCCTTGCCAAGTATATCCAAACACTACTGTGCCTGCTGGTGATTTAATTACAAAATATAGAATTTTTGGTGGGACACAGTCAATTCTGTATTAAACTAAAATGTCAGTAATGGAAATTACCTTGAGAAAATAAAAATATTACATGTTCAAACTCAGGAAAGCATGGTATTCATTTAGTTCTACTTCTTTGCTAGTTTATTAATATATAGGAATATACTTCAGAGTTGCCAGGAACTTCTGTAAAGATGAATAATGTCCCTGTCGTGTAGATTTCACATCCTATTTCAAAATACCTTTCATTTTTGTAGGTCTTCATTGATTTGAAGCCCACTGTTAAACAAGCAATAATGAAGCAGTGGTCACTATGCATGCATTATTCCTGAGAACAGCTTCCTGATACACTTCTTCAAAAGAAATCGGTCATAACACAGGAGTAATTTGAGAGTAATGCAGGCTGCTTGCCTCACACTGCTTGCTCCTACCTCTCCCACAGGCCACACATCCCTCCCCACAGCTGTGGGGGCAGCTCCAGCACCCACCACTGCTCCGTTCCTCTCTTCTGTTTCGCCATTGAATCTAATTATCCTCCAAAAGATCCGCTCTTAACTTTTAACTGTGGGATTTCCTGACAGTGCCATGAATATAATGCAAATTTTATATGTATTTTAAGGATATTTTTATGGAATTATAATTACACAAAAATATTATTCTATGATTCTATATGAATAGCCAAGTTTTTCTTTGAGAATTTGTTTCATTGTTGGCTGAGAGAGGATTAGGCATTTCATCAGCTAGCACTGACAACTCCTAGGCAAAATACTGGACTGATGATCTGATCCCCTGAGGCAATTTCTGTATTTCTGTTTTCTCATTTGGAAGAGAATAACATCATTCTATTTTGTTCACTGAGTAATATCCTACCAATGACATATTATGAACACACACACCCCCCATTGAGCAAACTCTGGGATTGTAAATTCATTTTAAAAGTCTTTACACTGTTAAAATCACCAGAAATAACTTCAAGACTCTTAGAATACTTGCAGTAACTTTTTAACTCTGCAATGCACAGAACTTTATGAACAAGCAACTTGCATATTCCCATGGCTTTGACTCCAGGTGTATTTCACTACACCACGGAATACAGTCTACTGGTAAAAGAATAGTGTAGAAATAGAGTGAGATCCTGCTCCCATCCATTTGCTTCTCCTCTCTCATTATGCTTTTAACACCCTTTCAGCCTGCAGAGACAAATGTTGATTTCTAGGTCATGCATACTTCTCCCCACCAATTACTATTTCCCACTACAATATACAGCAGGGGAGCAAAAAATATTATAACCTGTGTATTTGTGGTCTCCCCTGTGTTCCCATTAACTGTTAACTACAAAATTTGATTTATGATTAATTTTAATCCTTTGGAGAAGTGCTCAGTACCATTAGCTGCTCAACTTCAACCTTACACCAATAAAAAATATTTCCTTTAAAATGCTTATAGTTATTTAGAACTTCAACATGCCTTAATGTTACCTAAGAGGAAAAACATAGTATCTGTCTTTTTGATTGGTATTCATTATGGTCTGCTATGTAATTACCTTAAAAATGTTTACAGAAGATACTGCTTGCAACCAGCTTTGTATTGTCCCTTCAAGGCATTAGTTTCATATACTATAAAGCACAAGAAAGATGCCTTTATTACCACAATTCATTAGAATGTACTAAACAGTGCCAAATGAAGAAGCATTTTTCATAGACAATTATTGTTATTACCTAGTGCAATTTACATTTTGCTGAATAGAAAGTTATCTTTCAAAATTAAGCTTTTGTGAAAAGCAAGTTTGGTTCTAAACCACAGTGCAGGAAAAGCCTGGAGGCTCTTTAAATTCGCAGCTTTGTATTTGAAATCCATTAACCTGCACCAGGACCAGATTAACTAATCTTGAACATTTTTGCAAAAGTGAACCAGCCTTATCTACCATCTAAGACACCTGCATAGAAAAAAATAAAAGGACTTCTGCTGGACGAGCTAATTTCAAAAAATAATCTTCCCAAACTTGCAAATATTTTTTTTAATCCATGGACAAAGAACACTTAAATAGAGTTTTCCTTTTGCATCCCACATTTTAATAGCTGCCAGGGTTAGAAAGACAAATGGATGAACTCCTTCCTAAATTGTTGTTGAGCTGCTCCTGAGGGAAGAATAAGCTGTAGAAGGTCATATCTGGAGTAGTCCCATTAGGATTTTGACTAGTGGACGACAAAGTCTTGCTGAGAGAAATTGATCATTTTTGCATTGGATGGACATCTGTATCATCTCCAGAAGGTCAGAGAAAAGAGAAACTCTGACACTAGAGGAGACTGCAATTTATGTAAGAGAATGTAGAAAGAGAAGACCAAAGAAACATGTGTTAAAAGATGCCTGTGTCTGCTGAGGTATTACTCTCTTATCAGTGACAAACAAAGCCTTCTGCAGTTAGTTCATGAGAGTTCTTGCTTCTTACCACACAGAGAGGTAAGAAGGCTTCATGCAGGATAGTGTTCTTAAACCCACTGAGGCAGACACCCCATCATTGGCTAAGTGAGGAGATACCTTCTTTCGCTGGTCCAAACTTTTGTACCTAAGCAAAATTACTTCTGGTAAACAGTAGGCTATCTCCTTTAGTATCTCCCTGGGGAAGTACAGAAGGAAGAAGCTGTAAGACAAGAGATTTAGTCCCTACTACCCAGCATGGCCAGCTCTCTGAGCCATTTCCCCAACATGCACAGGGTCTGCTGAGCCCAGGCATTTGTTGCCAGACCTTTTCTCCAGCATAGAGAAGAGGTCTGTCTGAAAGATCCTGTGTTTGCACAGGCAAAGTTCAGGCATTGAGAGTTGAGCATCGTAAGACTTCAGTAAAAGGAACAGAGCAAAGTCACAACCTTTGCATATTGCACATAAAATCAATAAACTTTGTTCCAATAAGAACAACAAAAGCTGGAGACGGTTCTGGGGAGTCTCTGAGTCAAGAATTTCTGCAAAACTATAAAAATAAATGATGAAAACAGCTTTCTGTGTCTCAGAAACAATGGCTGCAGTACAGGTGATGGAAGAACCAGACAGATCAAATTTCAGAACTCATATTTAGTGAACAACAGCATTTCACAAATACAAACAGCACACGCCCAAGGAACTGAGATGATGTGATATGAAACTTCTTGAGGTCTTCCAAACCAGAGAGAAGTTATTCACACTGGGAAACAGGCAGTTGCTTTTAGCTACATCTCAAACAAAATAAATAAAAATGATGAATCTGCACTGTTAAATATCAACAGTCAGCTATGATGGCATCGTCAGAACTGAAAGTCCAGCTAACTGTAGCACTGACAATATTCTTCAATGTATGCTCAGTTATAAAGGTCTTTTATGGAAAGCCTGAGATCAAAACCAATGAGGCATAGAAATCATTGTGCTCAGAGAGCGCTGGCTCATCCCTACAGATGCTTTTCCTGCACTGAGGTATCTGAGAAGTTGCTTACATTTTCCAGTGTGGTTTCCCCCAGAGCCACATTGATCATTTTTGCATTGGATGGACATCTGTATCATCTCCAGAAGGTCAGAGAAAAGAGAAACTCTGACACTAGAGGAGACTGCAATTTATGTAAGAGAATGTAGAAAGAGAAGACCAAAGAAACATGTGTTAAAAGATGCCTGTGTCTGCTGAGGTATTACTCTCTTATCAGTGACAAACAAAGCCTTCTGCAGTTAGTTCATGAATAGAACAAAGGAAGTAATTGAGGCAATCCGAAGAGAAGAGCAGGCTGGTTTTAGACTCGAAAGATTATGTGTCAATCACATTTTTGCTCTAAAAATAAATACAGGAGAGACTGTCCAATAGCAATAACCACATGCCACAAATGTCAAAGATTTTGAAAAATACTTGGCAGCCTGTGCTGTGGTTGACTGTGGACCACCTTGAAGTAAAATAGGGTGCCAATAAAAACAATTACCATTTTCAGGATCTTATCTTAAGTGCAGTTTGTGTAGTCAAAGAAAATGCAGACTTGATAATTTTTAAAATGGTGTCAAATGAGGGTGACACTGACACGAGCTGCACTTTTAGCACAAGCATGTACATGGGTTCAGCAGATACAACACTGGCACTACCTATATTAACTGCACATTAGAATAATTAGATAATAAATAAAAACATAGCTCTTTCCAGTAACAGAGGACCTGATTCGCAAGCTGCAGCCAAAAATAAGATAGGGCTAAAGCTGCAACAAAATTTAATTTAAAAGCTTCACAAGGACACGTTTTCCCCTCTCCTCTTTCCCTGAGGGGACATTTTGCCAGGCCCCTCATAATTTAACCCAAATAATCCTCCTTCCTCTTCCCAGGCCAGAAGAGGGCAGCTCCCTCACTCTCCGGAGTCCCCTCACAGAGAAGCGGAGCCCTAGTCCTTGCCCAGCTCTTCAGCTCTGGCATCCTCTCCCAAGATAAAGTGCTCCATTAAGATAAACCCATATAACAGAAAAAATCAGATTACAGACTTTGAAAGTGACAGGATATTTTTTTTTCCCCAGAAGGGAAAAACATTACTAATTGGTGAGGCCAAACTATGGACTCTCAATCCTATTTCCAATTTAACATACTGATGTGAAGCCTGGAAAACTACCTATAAACAAGACAGCATCAAAATGCCTTCAGAAGCATATAAATCAGGAAAATACCAGGCAAGCAGGAAATTAATTTTTAAAGGATGTTATAGCTGACCACAGAGTTCAACAGCACTCTATTTCCAAAGGTATCTAGAAGGAAGACACCTGGGACATGTTAAAAACTAATGCAGAGTCTGTCAATGTCAGTGTATCATTGGGCAGATAAAGGGATGCTGAGGAGGCTGATGGACAGTCATCTGTTAAACAGTGACTTGAAAAGAAACACAACTGTTTTAACAACAGATAACAGCAAAAGTATGCAAAAGAGTGAACCAGCCTAGACAGGCAGAGCTCTGCCTGTGCTTAAAGCAATGTTTGGGCGTGCAGGAAAGATTCAGAGCTGCCTATTGGCATTTAGGATAAACGAAGATTAAATTCATCACATTGCAGTAATTGATGCAGTACACTGACTGGTAGTCAATTCTAGGAAGCTTCTGGGTGTAGTTTGTAATGAAACCACTGAAAAATGGAATGCAGGAGCAGTCAAAGGGAGAACACTTCAGCCGACAATCTACCCTTGTGTCTGAGGAGACTGGAGCAAACGAATTCTGGCCTCATGAGACGTAGTAGAAATTCCATTAATTTTGAAAGTATTCAATTGTCTTAGAGTTACAAAGAGGTCCCTTAGGGATAGAAACAGGAATAGCACTTTGAACAAACAATTTGAGATTATTTTTCTCTTCTTTTTTTTTAAATTTATTTTAATCACCAGCTCCTTTAGTCATGTGAAAATACCACTTGCAACTTAGCATGATTCCTTAGTAGAGAAAAGCAGTCCTCCTTCTTTAAATATTTACAAAACATAGCATTCTAAAATAATCAAGATTCATTTTTGAAACAAATCTATGCATAATATTTGACATATACCAACATAAATGATATTTCAGTTCTTAATTATTTGGAACAGCTTTAGAAAAAAATATTTTCTGTGTGATGCTGTATTTCCAACTTTCATGTGTGCTATTCTGTAAGTCTGAATAAACCAGAGCTGTAAATAGAACACTGAACTAACTCACTGAGCAATTATTTTCTTGTGTTCTTGCAAATGTTATATTTGTATATTTTTCTTCTGGTTTTGATCTCTTTTTATTAGCAACTTATCTGAATGGTACATTCATTTTTTAAAAAAGTTCTTTTTTGGTTTTGCAGATTGTGTAAATTTAAAGATAATGTATTCTGTACCAGCTCCCCAATAAAATAAAACATATAATGACATTGTACAGTAATTTGGGTATTTTACTGATTTTATATTCTGACAGTATGTTTCATGCCTCATTTGGTAGAAAACTCATTAGACTAGTGCAAACCATGTTTTAATGCAATAGCTTGAGACTTCTTTCTCAACTAACTTCAGTCCTGCCTATTTTCTGTACTTTCACGCTCAAGTTAATAAATTGCAAACTTTTAAATCTTCAGTTTTCTCTAGTCTCCTTTACATACCATTTATTGGTAGCTCTATATTTTGAGAAAGAAGGAAGAGATGAAATGCAAATTATCCCCTTGGGTTCATGGAATAAATTTTTCTTTCATATAATCTGTATTCTTATAGGGCATTATATTTTATTGAGCTCTCAATTTGTGACAAGAGCATTCACTGAAACATAGAAATATCAATAGGGAAGAACAGTGAAGAGCAAACAGCTGAGGAGTTTCAAACCTACACAGAGTTTTAGCCGTGATTTGAGATTTGATAACTGATATCAGTTGGAAGATCTGCTGCTAAGATGCAGTGTATTCTAACATCAGACACAAGTGGATTGCTAAAGTGCTTATAAAGTGTAAAATAACATTACCACTGATTAATTCTAAGTGGTGGACATGCATGTGTATATGTATGCATGTGCAGCACTACCTGTCCTAAACAAAATTTCTTGATTAACCAAGTGACTATCCAACTAGTGGGAACTCAGTAGTGAAACCTTCAACAACACTGTGTTACAAGCTCCAAGGCACCTAAGATACGAGTGTGCCATGGCCCTGGCTCTGAAGTTCAGGGAACTTACTGAGTCTGGACCTGAAAGTACATATAGTAACCAGCAGAACAGCACTGGAATCTTATTTAAGTCACCCAACAAGAGGGCAGTCAGCAACATATTATTTGTGATTACAAAGCAAGAGCTGGTAGAACTGTTGTTGCATAATGCACATAACAAGAGATGGAAAAAGATCACCTGGTCCAACCCCCTGCTAAAGCAGGGTTACCTAGAGCAGGCTGCCCAGATACATGTCCAGATAGCTTTTGAATATCTCCAAGGATGGAGATTCCACAGAGTCTCTGGCTAGCCTGTGCCAGTGCTCAGTCAGTTACCATGGGATAACTCAGGCTGGATGGGGGGATTGCCCCACTGGCTCAATGGGGAAAAGCCTTTTCCTCATACCCCATCTGAACCTCTCTTGCTTGTTTCAGCCAACACCTCTTGCCTGTCCAATGCCTTCTTCTCAACAACCTCCCCATAGGTGCTGCAGAGCTGCTGTTAGTCTGCCCAGAGCTGTCTCATCCTGAGGTCAAGGCAGTCCCTCAGCCTCTCCTCACAGGGCCACCTGTCTCCAGGGGTTATTGACTATTGCAGTTGTCCCCACCTAATTTCGTAAAGCTCATGATGGCCCATTCCTCCAGCCTGTCTTGACGCCTGCAAATGGTAGCCCTGCCCTTGAGCTCATCAGCTGATCCCCCCATTTTCTGTCATCTGCAGACTTTATGAGAGTGCAGTCCATCGTTTCCAGATCACTGACAAAGATACTACATGGGACAGGTCCCAGGACGAACCCCTGCAGTACCCCATTTGTTACCTGCCTCCAGGCAAAACAAAATCCATTAACCACCACCCTCCAGGTGTGCAAATTGTCCTACCACATCTCAGCTACTCCAACAACATTGTAGATTTGTGACAGCACATGGTGCTCAAGATCCTCCTGCTTGTTTCCCTGGCTATGTGCATTTGCATACATACAGTTAAGAGGGTGTTCCCCTATATAAATTCTGAAGCAGCCACTGGACCCCCACAGCCATTGGAATCTCTCTTATTGTAGCTCTTTTGCAAGGATGGAGCAAGTAATACACATCTCAATCTATCCCAGAAAAGTATTGAGAAAACTTTATGAGGAAAAGTATATGTAATTATCTCCACTGATTTTACCAGGATTTAATATGTCATCACTTCTGATGCAAGTCATGCTTTTGGCTCGAGTTCACATGTACACAATACATATTACTGTCAGCTATTAGTGAGATTATTGTAACCAAAAGGTGCTGTGACAACAGCATAACTATAGAAACAAAATTATAGGAGTAATTTATAGGTCAATAAATATCTTAGCTGAAGGTAAAGGAAAAAGATCTTGTAGTTATTCAAGATTCCACAAAAATGAGAGTTTGAACAATAATATAAGCATGCATAGAAGCAATAGCCAGGACATAACTTCACTTTTTGCCTGTGATATCACCTGCACTCTTTATATTAATCATTCAGGAAAAAAAAAAAAAAAAAAGGTACGGTTACATTAAAAAAAATAAAATAAATTATCTGACAATAAAATACTTCCTTCTTGTTCCCTTGAAGCATACATGTCTTCCATGACAGACTCATTCTGGATCAGTTACAAATTTCTGAGATATACAGATCTCTAATGATCCAAAAATCCAGTTGTTCTGCTAGGCATTGTCTTTCTGCCTCACTCCCAATGAATTCTTCTGTCTCCTTTGGCCTTGAATTCCAATATTCGGGTTCTCCCAGATAATTTCAGGTTGCATCTAGACATCTTTTTAATTTTGAGGTATCACATAACAAAGGACAGTCTCTAAATAAAGGGTTTTTTGGTATTTTTTTGGGATGACCTACATAACTTAGTTTTGACTTTTGCTTCTATTGAGTAATGCAGGCATCTCATACTGACAAACTCCTTATATTACACCACTATGTCTTCCCACTATATAATGCATCATGCACGGTTTGGATTTTTTTTGTCATGTGTTTTATACATAGTCCCATGCATTTCTGTTTTCCTGAGGGAGATGGTTTGAAAAAAATACACAAACAAAAAAGAGAAATTGTTGGCACATGATAGCACTTACTTATGCAGGCACACACAGCACATGTTCTCTTGAACTTAAGTTGTGCAACAGCTGAATAATTCTGGCCCAGAACATCTGGTTTAAAACATTGGAACCACTTTAAACCTGATATGTAAAGCAGGAGAAGGACAAATGAAAACAATCTTTACTCCAGGGTATACAGACACTGCATGTATTTTTTTGATAAATACGTATTCTGCCAACTTGATTCTCCTTAACTTACTTGTTCAGATTTGAAAGTTACAGGTGAAGGTCACATGTGTAACACCCTATCAGGATTTTTGAGTGAAAAGTTATTAAAGATAAATTGTTTCCCAATAATATGAGAATATGAAGAGCGAAGTTTATTTGCTTTTCTCCATGTCTCTCCTATATACTCACTTTGCTTCCCTATCATGGGTTTCAAGAACCTTTAAAGTACTGTGACCAAGCTGCACTATTCTGAAACTAATTAATCTGTGGCACATTTCTAAGAAGCAATTGCATCTCATTATAGATATATATTGCTGTACTGAAAGAGCAGCTTAATCTTCCTAATATCTAGTCTTACAGGGTTTATTACACAGCTTCTGGCATGCTAATTTTTCACTTTTTTTTTACTGTTTCTCTAATGACTGATAAACATTCCTACAAAGGTGCTCAGGTGAGCTCATTACTCAATTTTAAACTATTTAAATTGTGATTATTAATGTCTGTGAAGTGTAACCAAGATTAACGTGCAGGTGTGAGGCCCAGATCAGAATCAGAGGATGTGGTGATACCTGCTGTCCTGCCACAGTGCCCCACGGCTCAGTGAGTGCTCACCAGCTACGCTGAAACATTGTAGGTAAATACACCCAAAAAATAAGAAAGGGAAAGACAGGACTGCGGTAATAAACATGACGTGGCTGAGACAAATATTAAAAGAGTACCACAAATTACTCTGATTTCAGATAAGCTAACCAGCCATTTGTGACTGTTGATCGGATCAAATGTTAAAATCTGGTGTTACAGAACAATAAAACAATACTCAGTTGTAGTCCATTAATCTCACCGACAATAAATTCTTCTCCTTCCCATAGCCTCTCTTCCATGCACTAGTATTTTCCAGTGGTACATTAGTAGCTACAGAGCAGAGTTCTTTGCAGATGAAGTGGAAATCATAATTTAAGAAATGGAAGCCTATAGTTGTGCTCTGAAATCTCTTTTTTTTTTAATGTTGACCTTTCAATATTGGTGTGAAAAGCCAAAGCTCTAATTCTTCAATGCAAGTGCCACCTAGATAACTCAGATTTATATTTGTGTTCATGTCTTCATAATTTAAACAGTTTTTATAAACGACTCATGCTGCCTATGGTGTCATTTTTACAAAAAATCCTGAAAATAATTCTTGGTAAACTTGAATGTTTGGAAAGTGGTTGCTTTACACACAAATACCTACTGCTATCTGCATGCATGACTATCAGTGTGTGAACAATATTTGTTTTGCACTTCTCATAATCTTGTTGTTTGGGTTTTGTTGTTTGTTTTTTTTCTCCTCTGCTTACTTTGTTTCAGTTACTCTATTAAAGGCTGAATTCAATACCACATGATAGAAATTTTTGCACATCATAAATATTCATTGCAAGAAATCGCAAACAACCATTTACCTAACAACTATTCAACCAATCTGGCAACTAATTATAACTAGCAAATACTTGCGCATAAATGAAAACACAATTCCTACACGGAAAAGACCGGTTTTAGCCATAACAAGTAGTACAATCCCTAGCTTCAACCACTACACAAATATTTGCCCCAAATATAGTTCCCCCAAGACGGTTCTTATTTCTTAAGTTATTTTTGGTTTGCCATCAGCAATAGCAGTATTTACAGTGCATAGCAGAGTAGAGCTAATTTAGGAGAATGAATCACCAAACCGTTTCACAGCCTGTCAATATAATATCAATACTTAGAATTGCTATTGTTTTTGTAATTAGCAACCCATTCAGATAAAGCTGCTTAACTAAGATATGTTATCAAGTGTGGTATGTTGCTATGACACATTCATTCTGGATTCTGGGAGAGATGCAGACTTCAGAGGGAAATCTCTCCTTACTCACTTATCAAGCAGAGCTGTTGAAACCTTGACACTTCCAATTTGCAGAGATCTATGCAAACCTTTCCCTCAGCATAGTTTCAAGCCTCCTGAATTTCACTGTGAGCTTTAGGTTTGAATTAGTCCAAACCCTACAGTAACACTCGGCCAAAGTTGCTGATTTCTGCCAAATTCAGAGAGCTTTGAATGGTTTCCATTTCTTGTTAAATCAGTTCTGTACAGCTGGCTTAAAAATTGGTTCAGGTTTGGCAGTAAACTCTCAAATTAAATCTGACTCAGTTCCATATCCATACTAAATCATGCCCAATAAGTGCAAACCTGCCTGGAGAGGGGGAGCAGAGCTCCCACTGCGGGGTAACTCTCAGAGGAGCAGCCCAGGGCCAAGTATGAAGAGCCCACGTGCCCTTTGGCTGCCGCCAGTGTCCCCTTCCAGCCCGCTCTGTGCTGAAATGACTTACTGGATGCTACTGAGAGGCACTCATCAGGGCAAGCATACCCTGCTTTCTGCCACAGAGATTCCTCCTCCGCAGGCACTGCCACATTTTCATTTCTTACATTTCATGTAGCTGTTCTGTCCTCATTATGATAGCAATCAATATATCCCTATCTTCTAGAGCTGATTAAATTTCAAGGACAAAAACCTCCAGATACCATTTTTCATCTGTATTGGAGCTGCCTGAGACAGATCCATAGCTCTGCCAAGTACCTGGGATTCAAGGCTCTGATGGATGAATGAGGACTGTCTACCTTGGGGGAACAATCATGGTTCCAGCTTCCAGGTCCCTGCTCCTCATCTCTTCCTCCACTGTATGAGTGACAAAGATGTTCATCTTGAGGCTACATAGGACATACCAAGCAAAGCTGGTACTCATTTCACATTGTCTCAGTGCAACAGGCTACAAGTGATGGGAGCCAAGCAAATGGCAGAGCCATCCATCAAGCAGTGTGAGAAGCTCTGAGGAGGAGTGGGCTAAACAGGCACAGCCAAGAGCAACTGTGGCCTTCCCCATATTGTAAATCTGTATAATTTCTGAAGGCAGCAAGTCAAGTGTCAAGAACATTAAATCACCTCTGATGGATCTGGGTTTTTTCCACAGAATGTATGATTAGATTTGCCAAAACTCAGATACAATTTTCAAAAATGAAAATGATCTGATTTTCCACTAGTATTTTCCAATATAAAACAAAGTATAGCCTGCTTACAAAAATAATGTTCTGATCCCAAACAAAGCCTTTGTCTTGCTCTCAATGGACTGTGATTGATGTATATAAGTTTCACTACCATGAAAAAAAAATTAAAATCTTTGCTTGTCAAGAGTGGACTCCTAAAACCATTTCAAAAGTACTCTGACTATAATTTCTATCTACATTTTATTACAAAAAGAACATTGCAATAAATGTATCTCCTATTGTACCCAAACTAATTTGTAAAATATTCCCTTATTTGACAACATTCACAGTTCCTGGGGGGGGAAAACAAAAATCACTGTATCATAAAGTTAGCTGGTTTAGAAAATTTCAGTTGATGTTTAGATTAAATCTGGTGTCATTGGCAACCAACTTGAACAGTGTGCACTAAAATCTAAGCTGCAAAAATAATTTGATGTAAAAGAGCAGCAAATACAAAAGGAAAATAAACATTTAAAAAGCTTTAGTCTTTGAGTTTCCTTCATGGGACTGTCTGGGCAAAGCACACAGCCTCTGTTTTCAGATGTGCCTACAGCAAGCAGTGCATCTGCTTTTTGCGTCAGCGGTGCAGCAATCAACATCAGCAATGGGTCTGAAAACAGAGGCTCTACATTTTTTATCATTTTTAATAAAAAGAAAACCCAAATCTTTTCCTCACGATGGATGTCTTTGCTAGCAAGCTTAGTAGTCAAATCAGTGAGGAGGCAGCCCTGGAAGGAGACCTGCCCCCCCGCCTCAGGAGGAGAGCGCTTTGCCTTGCAGGGTGGACGCCCCGAGTCAGGCTGGTAGGGTCACCTGCAGGACCAGCCTCGTGTGGCCTCCACACGGCCGTTGTTTCTGAGTGGCTGATCAAGCATCTCTGACACTCACAGGATAATCCTCCAAAAGGGTCAAACTCAGAGTGTTGAGTTAGCTTGGCAAAAAACATTATATACCTGGTGTTTTCAGCTCTTCATACCACATTAGTCCTCTTTCTGCTTTCCCTACCATCTCTGATGGCTCCCTCTCCTCCCCTCCTCCTCAGCTGCATTTTTGCCTCAGGCAGATGTCAGAGCACAACTTTTACCACAGGAGGCCTCAGCCTGCATATGGCTGCTGTCACCTCAGTCAAGAGATATTGCTGATAATGTTAATAGAGATAAGTAGAACAATTAATTTTGTAAGTGAAAAAGTAAACTAGGTTTAGGAAAATGGCAGGGAGAGAAGAAAAGCCCTGTGGCAGGGAGCTGACAGAAGACGAAGGATCCGTTCACAGGAGGGACCTTCCTCATTGGCAGGAGAATGGGAACCAGTGAAGACACTATTTCCATGCTCCTTTGCCTTATGCTTATCCTCCTCCCTTTCTCATTTCTGTCAGTACCCTCTCCTTCCTTTCCTGGTACTTCACACTTCATCCTCGCTCTCCTATCTTCTTGGTTCCTTTTTTCCTTCCCAATTGCCATGTCTCAGATATCTAATGTTTCTCACAGTGGAAAAGCCTATCTTTCTCTCCAAGCTGAGGATGGAAGCAGTTTCCCTACTTGAGCTGCCTCGTTGCTCCCCCAAACCTGCCTCAACAGCTCCCAAGGGACTCCCTTTCCTGGCACAGAAATGTCCTGCTCTGGCAGAAGGGCTCCCCAAGAAGCTCTCCCTCAGGCACTGGGGTGGGATGGGCTGCCTGAGGGTTCTGCTCACAGTCAGCCACCACACAGGCAGTTTCACTGGAGTGTTGGGCAGCAGCCTCTGAGGAGCACCAGGTTCTTGAGATTTCCAGGTGTTAGAGCAAAACTGTGTTTCGTGTCACTGGAATGAAAGCTGATGGAGATGCAATGACAGTCCCTGAACCTAGTGCACATTCCCAGTTACTAGAGATACACGTTCTGCTTTGCTGTGTCTCCATGCGCATCCCCTCAGGTACAGTACCAAAGGAACTTCACAGAGGGAGCCCAGCAGGGCAGCACAGATCACACAGAAAAGAGCACTGAGGAGGAGGAGTGTGATGGTTTCTAAAGGAATGCCGTGTGCCTCAGTCTGCCTGCCTGCCTATTGCTGCTTACAGGAAAGAACGCCTTAATCAAATGCATGTATCAAACAGATCCAAATCATCCTAACAGAAAAGTAGTGTGTTTAATATGCTCTTGGTATGCTAGGATGGTTTCCCCTAATCCTTCACATAGTATTAAGTTTTCAGCCAACAGTCATTCATTGCATTAACACATCCTGGATTTTCTAGTCATTACTTTATCGGCTACTGTTTAACATGCCACCAAGCATTTTCCAGTTCTGCTGAAGGATCTGTTTCCTGCTTTATGCTTAACTTAAACCTCTTTCACATGCATTTTATAAATTCTTATTGCTTTTATAGAATTATTATGCTAATTCCAAGTCAATTTATGATCATTTAAGGATGCAGTTGTGCTAGTATAACAAAATGTTATTGTTTTCACTGACTTGTAGCATTTACAATATAGCTATTTTTATGAGAGATTAAACACCTCCAAATTTATGAAGGCTATTACATTTTTAATGGCAAAATTAAATGACAGTGAGAAGATATAGAAATCAATACATACAGGCCAAGAGCTGGCAAAATCAGAAATAATTGGGATGATCCTTAGACAGAGAGAAATGGGGAACTCATTTTCTACAGTGTTGCACAAGCTTTACATCAGGATAAGCAATGCATACCATCCAACAGAGACATTTCTGGGTTTCCTTATAATTAAACTGGAGACAAATCAATAAGAATCCTGCTCGAAACTTTCTTCAAGATTTGAGGACATAGTGTACGGCTTTGGAAAAAGGACCATTATTCTGTAATAGTCTGGAAGGCTGCTTGTGAAGGAAGTTATTCCAGAATAGTTTGGTTTACTATATACTCACACTAGTCAGTTTGTACATGTTGACAGTACTTTACAAACAGAAAAAAAAAATGGTGGAGAGAACGAGGGAAAAGAGCACAAGGGGAAGAGAGACATATCTGAAACTGAGAGGTTTCGAAGCAGTAAGAGTAAATATGACACGAAAAATGGGAAGCAAAATCATCTCATCATGCAGGAGATATTATGATCATCTGCACATATGTGTGTAAAGGGATGTACCATTCCATGTATGCTGCAGTATGGAAAATAATGGAAATGTGGGGACTGTAATGTCATCTAGCAATCTGTGGAAGAAATGAACCAGTGTGTTGCTCTTTGCACAGTCACAAATACCAGCATGCTCCCAGCAGGAAAGATGAAAAAGAGCAGTTGAGCAAGAACTGGGTTACAAGTAAAAATGAAAAAACACTCAACAGGAGCAGCAAGACCCTGCCACTCACATGGCTGACGCCTTGCTTCAAGGAGGGCCAAGGGGGCTGCGCCCGAGCTCTGAGCGTGGCTGAGGCCAGGGACCCTGCACCAGGCCAGACCAGGCAGTGGTATCCCCTGGGGCTTTCTGCCACAAGCCCCAAGGCTTTGTCCCTCAAAGAGAGAAAGCACGGAGGATATACTAGCCCCAGAGAGTTCCTGGAGGGAGTTGAAGGAGTGTTTCTTTCCTTCTTTCCTTCCTTCCAAAAGAGGAAATGAGGCCATCCTACAGAAATCAAATATTTCTTGATTTTTCATTCTTCAGCAAGAGACAGTGTGTTCTGCTTTCCCTCCAGCACTGAGTGTATGAGTTATCCCAACAGAAATGTCCTCGCATCTCTTCCATTTTTTTCCTGCTGTTTTTCTTACTCTGGTCACACAAAGGTAAATTAGTATGCAAGGTGGAAGGCAGAGGGGAATGAGGCGGTCATAGCAGATTTATAAGAGGAGACTTTGGCATCTGGGAAAATGTGTTGCAAACAAGAATTCCTAAGCACAGAAAGAAACTAGAGACCTACCCTGCACAAAAAGAGAACAAAGATAACAAGTCAAAGGGGAAATTAGTTTCCTCAACTCCAAACAAAGGCAGGGATATGGACAAAAAGACCTTTACATCTTCTTACAGATGGTACTATGAGTGTACAGTTGAGAATCATCAGCATTAAAGCATGAGATATGAAGGTCACTTATCTAAACTTCCATCCAGCCCTAAGCAATGTAGATGTTAATATACACTCATTACTCTGAAAGCTCAGATGACTCATAAAATGGGAACTAAAATCTTCAATTTCCCAGCATTATCATAGTATTTTACTTGTTAAGACTATAATATGGAGCAAATTCTCATCAACATAACTTCTTTTTTCATGGTATTTAAGAAATGAGGAGTTAGCAACAAAAGCTCCATTTCATTATTGTTATTTTTTTAATTAGCTGCCATGTTTTTAAGCTGTCCCATCATCCTCTCTCTCAGTTTCCATCAGTTTATAAACAAAGATCCACATGACTATGTCTGCTTTCTAAAATATCATAACTGGTATTTGGAGCTTCTTAGTAACACTAAGGATCAAGCTTTGATTGCTTTGTGTCAGAACTGAAGAGGCAGGATTTGTCTGCAGGTTAAGACACCTAAATATAGGTATGTTACCCACCAAGTTCACGTGTTGACATCTTCAGTTAGGTATCTTACTCTGGAGCTGAATCCCACTCTCAACCTTTGCTACTGGGATTACATGGGACTTTGTTAATATTTCAACAGTATGCATGGCAAATGCCAGCACTTATTTCTTGTTGTGGTTGTTGTAGGAGAAGGCAATTGTACACAAGTGTATATGAAGGTACACATGGCATGGTGATTGTACACAAGTACATATGCACCCTAGAGGGTATCAGTTCCTTCCCCTGTGATAATAAAACTAATCAATGTTGTACGAGTTATTTCCACCCATGGAAGCAAATGGTAGTAGTAGATACATTCGCTATGGCATTACAGCTTTTTGTTTTCAGTTTCCACATTCTGCCTGCGCATTTTTATCCTTGTCATGAATGTCTGTTGACATCTTTCTTGCAAAAAGCCACTGGCACCACTAGAAGCAAGGTTGTAACAGGTTGATTTATCACTGTCAGAGGTATTTTATTTCATTCTATCTAAACTGACTGTTATTATTAAAGCACTTTTCTGATTACTAGCTATTTACATGTTCACTACTTGATACTAAGGGAATCATTTGTGGTTTTCCAATAGAAAATTACCAGGGTCATGTAACTTTTCCACATCTTATTTTGTATTGTTAGGAGGAAACATAGCACTCTCTTTTTCCATACTGAGTAATTGCTGCCTGTAAAGAGGAACAGTCACTACTCTCACTGCAAAGGCCAAAGTTTTCATACTGTTTTATCATCTTCTGTGGGCCAGTTACCTCAGTGACTAGTAACTCCTGTGATTCTTTTAATGTAACCCAACAAAGCTGCTAACCTTCCCACTCTATGTGCCCTTTGACTGAAAATCTACCAATGCACCTCCATTTCCCTACACTCAGTCCTCATGCAGGAGATGCCTGTCAAATCACTCCGGATTGCACTGATAGCTTACTCTCATGCTTTTATAGCCTCAGGGGATTTGTATAGTTCCACCTCCCTACATACAGCAAAACGTTACCTGAACACAGATCTTCCTGGAACAGTCTCAGTGTCTCACTTCATCATCAAATATATGAAGTAGGGATACTTGAAGTATACCAGCGTTCTCCACAGAGTTTGGTTTAAACACAAAACCAAATGAAATAATTGAACAGCAGTGTGAGATAACAGCTTACCTGATCATCCAATGCAATTCATATCCAAATGATATTCATCTGGACTTGAATGCAAAGCCCTTTGAGGGGAGAGAGCCTTTGTGAGTAAGTTAGACTACATCTTGGCAACAAAGGGAGAAAGAAATTTCTTCCGTACTGCCAAGATTACAACTGCATAAACCAAATGCCCAGCCCTCCAACTAGCAAACTAACTAGCAAACTAACTAGCAGACCCCAAACTGACTTGCTTCTGATGTGCTGGGGGAAGGTTAAGGTTCCCTCAGTTCCCTCCCTTCCTAGACACCCTGTAAAAGGTGAAAGTGATGGCAGCACCAACACAACCTCAGCAAACATTGACATAGTCAAAGCTTACAGCCCTGCCCTGCACAGTCAGAGGACTACCAAGATTCATAAATTTAAGTCTGGTCCTGACAGTTTTATTGGGTCGGGACCATAGTGCTTAGCACTATGCTGGATTCAGCTACAAGCCTGGCTGATCTCTCTGCCTTGGCTCTCACCTTGAGCAAGGACGCCTCCGGGAAGTTTCAGCTCCAGTTCACAGTCACACCAAGGAAATGGGCTGAACATCCAAGTCGAATTATTTTGCCTGTATCAACCACCTTCTGACTACAGTGTTGCTTTGGTGAAGTTCTGTTTTCTTTTTTTCTGAATTGACCCTCTCCCTCAAAAGTAGTCTTCTGCCCATAGATAACCTTGTGCCTGCTGACAACATAACAAACATTAAATCTGGCTCAGTACTGTCATTAAACTGTCATCTAGTGTAGCCAAATTTGAGGACACACTCTTTGCATCTACAATACATTGGCATAGCTGTACCAACCAGAGGCTCCTAGTAATGATTTATTCTTCATGTCATGCCTCATGTAGCAATTCCCCTGCCCCTACCTTCCAACCTGGGCACTCACTGCAAACACAGTGAGTACAGTGAATATCTGTAATATCTTACATCATAACAGGGGTTCTGAATTTCCAGTTTAGGGGCGGGGGGGGGGGGGGGAGGGTGGTGGTGTTTGGTTGTTGGTGGTGGTTTGGTTTTGGTTTTTTGTTTGTTAAATGAAGCCTACACAGGCCTATCACAAACAATTCACAATCCAAGAAAGTATAAGCAATAACTCTGATGGAGCAGACCTGAAAGTCAAAGTATTTCTTTGAGCCATTTCGCCATTTCTGTCTACACTGGCAGGTGAGGGGAACATTGCAATTACTTGGCACACATAAGAATAGTGACTGAATCAGTCTCTCAGTGCAGAGGTGCTCTCTCAAGTCCAGAAACTGTAGAGCAACATTTACACCAGCAAAAATAAATAGCATTAAGGTACCAAATGAGTAACAGTACCAAATTAAAAGGAAAGCACTGTGCCCTCCATTCCTTGATATCTTCTGGAAGTTATGCATTAATCTAAGATTTGAGTGTGGTTAAAGAACTGGAAGAAGCTCACATACTGGCTTTCATAAGAGGTGAAGCGAAATGACCTACTGGTTTACTTTTGGTTTTAAGATCTAAAGCCTTGTGTAAAATCAAATTCACATTGATAGCTTTTTGTATATGAAGATGCAAAAACTAAGCAAACTCCTTAACCTGCCCTTGTGCTCTGAAAGAGCAGTGGAGTCCACTCCGGTGTCTCCTACTAACTTGTTGGCTTAGTCTGCAATTAAAAGTGAAAGTACAGAGCAGACGGGTTTCCCGCCTGCCAGCCCAGCACAATTTTGTCCTTTCCATCACACAAAGCGGTGGCAATGCAAAGGTTAGCAGGCCAAAGTGTGCACACGCAGGAAAAAACAGGATCTGATTCTTCTGCCAGGTGTCCTGTCACAGCAGGGGGAACAGATGGGAACATCAGCAAAATTTGGATGCTCAAAAAAGCTGCTCCAACGTGCAGTATGGTACCTATTTGAAAGTATGACCTTCCAGAAGAGAGCTTCCTGCTAAAATCACTAGCTTAACATGGTTTTACATCAAAAGTAAATGTCAATAAAAGAATTTGAGGTAAGCAACAAGTCAGATACTTCTGGGTTTGTTCTTGAAAAGGTGAATTTACAACTGAATCAGTCATTAGAAAGTCAATTCGAAGCAGTGATAAACAAGTGAAGAGCTATTCGAGGCATAGTATCACCAATAATAATAATGATCTTGGTAATGAAAAGCTGATGACTTTTAACAAGTGTTATCTGACACACACGATAAATACTATTAAATATGAAAAGTCTCTTTAATTACATATGGAGCTTAGAGGCTCGTAAACAGAAAAAAAAATAAAAAAGGAACAAGCAAATTGGTATGCTGTCGTCTCCTCTACCTGTCACTGATAATGCCATCGCTCAACTACTGCCAGCACCACCAATGCCCTAGCCCTGGCTTCCCACGACATGTGGAAGCATGGATTTCTGTTCTGGATCTTTCCATCGAGAAATTGAAGGTTTGAGGCAATTGTAAAACCAGTGTTGAGCAGTTCTGTTAGCAGAGGTTATGCAGCTAACAAAGATGTCACTGCGTTTAAAAGGTTTTAACTGTGTGTTTGTTTTTCCTGCATAAGAACCTTACAGAGATGCCTGTTATTTTAATTTCTTTTTTTCTGTGAGACTTGGATAGTCACAAAGGCAGACTGTATCGCCTGAAGGAGTGTTAAAAAGGCATAGTCTGACAGTCAGTTCCTGACCAGGTTTGTAATTTAGAATTCAGCAGACTTTTGTTTCAGTGCCTGTGATAAACACCCTGCTTAAATGCTTTTAAATGCCTGTCCTGCTCTTCACTAAGGTAGTAAATGTCTGTTTAAGGAAAAAATATATTTTCTGACCATGACATATCTTTATACCTGTATTTTTATACCAAAATTTAAAAGAGCAAACAAAATGTGAGTCTTTTTCATTTTAATAGGTAACAAGCTTTCTTAATATTTCTGGTGGTTCTATTAAGTTCTTTTGATGAATTAAGTTTAACCTACCCTTGTGAATAACAGAGCCACTTCCCACTGCTTCTACTCTATAACAGAAGCACAGAAGAGAAATATAATTTTCTAAAATTGCACCTCCAGCTATATATTCTACTCTGTCTCATCAACAGATCCATGTAAGGAGTCTAATCTTTGACATAAAAGAGCCAAGTCATGTTCACACTTGCTTGGAGGGCAGACCTGGGGCACAAGGCTTCTCTTGCAGGAAATAGGAGGAATTCTCCAGCCACAGAAGGATTAAAATCTCTAATGAATTAATTTCTGCGCAGCATTTTCTTATATAAATCAGATTTCACTTTTGATTAAATTGTGTCCTGGGTCCATTTATGTCTGAAAGACACATATAATAAAATGATTTGTCAAAAATTCAACATACATAAATTAGATTTCAATAGCATATACACAGTTGTCATCAAGATATTAAAAACCTCACGGTTTCATTTAACACAGAACTAAAGTAAAAATACTCCTAAGGCGAGCTCCTCTGAACATCTGCTATCCAACCTCTTTTTTCTGTTTCTGAGGAAGAAGAAATGAGCTTCTAGCAGATATGTATCTAAGATACATATAAAAATATTTGGACTGGGTTTGTATGTATGTCCTCCCAAACTTCCTGGATCCACTCAAATAGGAAATGTTATTTCCTATTTGATTTTTTGATTTGATTATTTCCTATTTGATTTTTTGTTGTTGTTGTTGCTAAAAGATTAGTTCAGACTTGATTGAAAACAAATTCTAGCCATGGCTAAACAAAGGGGGAAGCGAAGGGAGGGAATAGGGCAGAGAACAAATTAATGAAGTATCTTCACTTCACTTACCAGTTGTTTGAAAACAGAAGTAAAACCCACTTTTCCTCCCTGGCTTCCTGAATGGCACTTCAGCTGTATTTCGTATTCAGCTTATTTTTACTTCTCTGCCACTAACATTGCAATGCTTTTGTGGGGATCATTTAGTGATACTTCGAGTAGCGATATGGGTGCTATAAAGGTAAGCATCTAAGCTGCCAAGCACTAAATGTACAAACTCCAGTAGGAACCAAGATCGTGTTGTACCTCACAGGATTGATGTTTTACTTTCGGTGCTGCCACTTGCTGTGGAGTCACATCTGGTTATTTTTAATAGGATTATTCCATACTGTACAACAGATTCTACTCCTAATTGGCAAAGGTAACAAGACCTTTGCAAGACACGACCCTGTAAAATGCAGTGTTTTTCCTTTGAGACGTTCCTCTCTACTGCCGCCAGGAGCTAAGGACCCTCAGTCCTTCTAGGAGTTGCTCAGCTCACTGCAGGATCCAGTCTGTTTGAGCCCATTACCGTTCCCTGTGTATTAATTACCATCACCATAGAAACAGACATAAAGTGCATTTGACTTAAGGAGGAAGCACGATTAATATTTTGTAGTTCCAATTTAAAATGTTATTAACCTTTCATAATCAGAACCAGATACTCTGAAATTCTGAAATAATACAGTATTTTATTAAGTTTTGAAGCTGCCTCCATTAAAATCACTGGAGGTGTTAAAGACATGCCTTTGACTTTTAAAAGGAAAGAAGTAAACTCCTAAGTACTTGAACTAACCACAGGAATTTTTTATGAATCATGGGGTATGATGCCCCCACGAGAACATGGAAAGAGTTTCACATCTTTACAATACTGAAGAATCTTACTGTATTTATTACACACTTTCTCCTGCCCTAAGCATTTCAGAGGCCAAAAGGGGCTGCTGAAAGTAGGTGGGTCAGCAGAAAAACACAGTATGAAAAGCATGTTAGGATTGTCAGATTATCAAAAGGAGACAAATAGTTTAACATATTTAATTCTGGAATTTGTAATCCAAACCATTGGCCACCTTTATTTTGCCAAACAGAACCAGACACTGTAATTCATGATACCTCTGGGGTCAATCACACTGCAGCAACTCATTCAAAAAGTACAACACAACAGCGTGTCCAAACTGGCCAACTGTATAGTCAAACCTGTCTGCCAATACCCACCTGGGTCTACTGGAAGAAGCAATTCATTGCATTACCAGAACTGTCTTTGCACAATGCTTCTGTGTGGGAATAGGGGTGAAACTCTTTTTCATCAGTGAGCTGCTCGTGAGCAGCTCAGAAGCACTGTGGGAAGGAGACAAGCCACCAAACTGCATGATGAGTAGCTACAGCTACGGTGACTTTAGCATCTCATTCTGAGCTCACTGTCTTCCTTGGGGAAAATAACAGGGTAAAGGCAATATGCTCAGTGGTATTTTACCATGCACCAGATATTTGGGTGCCTTCAGTTGCCTGCCAGTGTAAATCACCAACATGAACATAACACATACACATGGGATACACAATGTGTGAGTTGTCCTGAGACCTCCACAGCAGCTCAGCTGACATCCTCAATGCAGCAAGTAAAGCCAGGGAAAACAGGGTGATATCCTGGCATCTCAGTTCCCTTCACCTGTTGTAAAGCTATACCCCATGAGTTTAGGAGGCTCTTTGCCTAGGAGGCATGGCCACAGGACCAGTGGAGTACAGTCTGTGCTTAGTGCCACCTCCATGTCTATATTTCTTCAAAGGCAAAACTCCTGCCAACTCCAGTGGTGCAATATCAGAAGGAAGGTGTTCCTCGGTATCATCTGGGGATCTGGCCACCCTCCTTAGGTGTAACAGCACGGATGATGCACAGACTTCTGAAACAAATACATTTTTTCTCTCAGGAAATGGAACTGTAAAAACTAAGTATTAATGGTTCATCTGGCAAAAGCTTCACAGCGTGTTTGATCACACAAGAGTCAGAAACTGCCTTAACTTTGTCTCTGCTTTTACTGCAAAGTGCAGTATAAAGCCTCCAAATGCAACAAAACCCCATGAAAAGAGAAATACCTAATGCCTGTGTAATTTACACAGATGCATTGTAATTTACACAAACTCTGTTACTATTTACTTTTTGTACAACCCAGCCTTAAAAACCACATCCTAAAGTCGTGTCTAGATTTGTAACTACGAGTTACTATATCTGTAAGCTGAACTGCAAACAGAATGTGAAAGACCAACAGAAACTTAATACCTAGATTTATAAACTGCAGGAATATTTAGACCTTATCTGATAACAGCTTCATAGTATGCTGTCCAGGAAATAAATACATAAGATTGAGAGTATTTATTTTTTCCAGTCTAAAATAATCCATTGCACTTTTTTGATGAAAAAAAACAGTTGCTCAAACCTCACAAGGAACCATCACAAGTTGAACAAATACACACAAACACATGCTTGAATCTATACATCTACCTCTATCTACCCATATGATATATGACGCAGTTTAACCGTCTTTACTTCACTATGTAAAACAAAGTCATGAAAAGCAATAAATATATGTTTATTTAAAATGGAATTACATTCAGCCCAGAACCTGTTGTCATACCTGTAGCTGTACTCTTCATTTGAGTAATATTTAGCATTCTTCCATCTATTTACATGTTTATATCAAAATGCAGTTATCATAATCATCCCAGGGAAACTGAGGGTGTCTAGGCCCTGTTTTATAGGCAGCTGGGCAGCAGAGACAGAAATGTGTCAAGCAACAGTCTGTAGACACAGGATGAACCAGCATTAGAGGCAGAAAACAAATTCAGAGGCCTGATTGCTTTGATTTATCAGAACTGCATAATTGTTGTAGAAACATACTGGGAAAGATCACCCAGTGTCTCCCATGGCATGGAGGAGGAGGTGAGGCCAGGTTTTTCCTTGTCATTTTTAGAGATAGAAGAGAGGTCTGCTCCAGAATGACTGAATAGTTCTGTGCTCATCTCAAATGCAGGTAGGAAAGGGTCTTGTCCCTGGGCTAAAGTAGGCTATTAGGGTTTTCAGTACCAAGTGTGAATGCCCCAAACACTCAGCTACTAGTCACTGCTAGCGCCTTCACTCTAAAAATAAATGAAGTAAATGAACACAAAAAGGTTTCATTTTTCTCTCAGCTCAAACCAGAAAAAAAAGAAAAAAAATCTCAAAAATGTTCATGGGAGGTAAAATATCTGGCAACTGTGAACTCCTAAACAGGTATTTCTTTCTCCAAACCATGCTACTTCTGAACGCTATTAATTCTATATCTTTTTATCAGAGAAACACGGAAGCAGTAGGGCTGGGAGATGCAGCCAAGCGCAGCCACCTGCAGATACTAGGAAAACCACAAAATGTTTCCTGGAGCAGCAGATGCCAATGTTTAGCTTGCTGCAGAGATTGAGGAGAAACAGGGGAGGGAAGGCTCAAGTAGCAGAAAAGCATGAGAAAAGCTTCTGTGCTTAACTTACTGAAGAATGGAGAGATTAAATTAAGGGATGGCTAAATAAAAATGTAAATCTGGGTTCATATGCCTTTTCTGGAAGGCATAAAATGTGCAGAATAAGCAGAAAAGGTATAGATTGTTATTTTCTCTTGATTCAGGTCCACAGTAATATTCCTCATCTCAGAAATCTTCTTTCTCATTGAAAATGTGGTGCTCCTGATGGAAGGTGTTTCACATTTTACAACCATTTAGCCTAAGGCTCTGAGCTGAAGTGCATATGAGTCAACAATGCAAAGTAAAACAAAGTAAATAATGAAATCAGTGGAAAAACTCCCACCAAGTCTGTCTCTCGCTGAACTATAGATCAGGCCATAAGGCAGTAGGAATACATCCAGCACATCAGAATTCCTGAGATGAAAATGTATTTAGGAAGGAAGGTTTCTACATTTCTTAATGTGATTAAGAGCTACAGAAGGAATTCAACCATTTGGCATCACAGTGCCCCTCGTGATGATGCACTGACCTAACTCAACAAGGGCCCTGGCACTGCTGAGGATGGTAGAAATGTGCTGCACTTGTGCAAGAGAGCAAACTGTTACTGAGGAGAGAAGCTATATTCCTTGATTGCTGTGCATATTGGCAATAAATCCATATTTTCTGTCAATGAAGACTTTTAAATTTAGTTTTAAAGGTAGAAGTAAAAGAAAACACATTCAGCATGAGAAATACACCAGGAAGAATGAACAGATAGTACTGTAAATAGGAAGACGTTAGACCTTTTCTTCTACTTGCTGATTTCTTCTCAAAGCTTTCATTAGAACAATGCCTAAAAGAGCTGAATAATTAATTTGTAAAGGCTGATTAAAAAGCAATACGGAGTCATTTGAATACAGTTGGGTTATATGTGACCTCAGAAAAGTAAATCAAATATACTACAAGTGTAAAAACATTTCTGCTTATCACTAAAAGAAAATCTGATTACCTTCCTTTTAGTCATTTGCCTTTTCCTGTTTTCCAGTTCAGTAGAATTAAAGGAACTTAGTGGGCCTGTTCAGCTCCATCGTTTTCTGTTTGGCCACAGCTTTTAGGGATCCCAAACTGCCAGGTATTTTTCTGGACAAGAGCTACAAGCCAGGGGCTGCTTACCATCGAGGTTTCTGAGACAAACAAGTAAAGCACAGACTGATTAAATGACTTGCACAAGGCAACATGGGAAATGTGGAGCAGAACTGAGAAACTCGTGTCTCCCCAGCCAGTATTCGGCATTGTAACACCTAGACCACACACGTGTCACTACCTCAGTGCTATCACAAAAAGAGAACAGGAGTTGAATTCTGACAATTAATCAATTATGCAAGCAAGACAATCTGTCCTGGGGAAGGTAAGTTTTAATCAGCAGTTTCCATCAGCCTTCAGCCAAAGGCCTGATGGCTATGATATTGCAAATCAAGAGCTCAGGCCTGGCAGAATAATGCAGAAAAAGATACAAGTTCTTTAGTGTTATGATTCACCTGCACTTCACTGAGGGTAAAAAATGCAGTAATTGTCCTCTGCATAACTGAAAGGCTAAGGCTCATTGGAAATTCAGGGGATGATTTTTGATTTCTAATTGCTGTTGCTTCCCAGTTCCTGGTATCCTCTTAAGGACAGGAGAAACACTGCTGCCTGCTCACTCTTTTGAAATTATAATGAAAAAGTTAATTTTCTTGGAACTAATCAGATGCTACACGCTGTTCTACAATTATTTTATTGAACAAAAGTCTATCTAAAGCAAAATTAGTATAACACCTCCAAATGATGCAGTCATATGTATTTTCAGTTATCGCAAATAAGAGATCTAGTCACCTTCTTAGCATCATTTTTTTCCTGTATGATCTTGTGGAAGTAGTTTTCTCAAAACTCATAAGTCTTCATGTTCATTTAATTTAATCTGTTCTGAAGGAGACATTAATGGTTCGGCAAAGATACCGACCTCATTGTTTGTAATGAGGACTGGCCAATAGCTGGATGAACTCAAAGGATCCCTGCTGTTTTGAATTCAAGACCGATAGCATTATATCTTCTTTGAATGCTGGGCTATAAAACCATCTGCCCGTACAGTTGTTCTAGATTTTTCATTATTTTAGACTGCATACTGCATGTTTGTTATTTTAAATTACAGTGCTGTAATTCACATCCATGGGCACGAGAGATGGAAACTGAAAAATCTTAATGCCTACTAAAGGCTGATGTGCTCAAGGAAGAGCAAGAAGCATAAACAAGTTGGCATTAATGCCCTTGTCAGTGATTTTTTTACAGCAGGTGGGTTGAAATTTGTGCTTGCTGATGATAGATATATTAAATCACCGTGTCTGGACGCCTTGACTCAACACCTCCCAGTTATAAGACTCTGCTTGCCCATCTTGCGGCTCTAACACAGTGTGCAGAGTCCTTGTGCTGTGCTGGAACACACCTGAAGATGAAGGAGCTGCTACCAGCTGCTACCATCACCACAGTGATGGACACCAGTGGAGGTGTTTTGTGAATCAAGCCCTCAGAATTTTCCAGGCTCATCAGAATAATGCAACAACTGACATATATACAAAAAAAGCTGACATCCTGTGATGTTCCTGTAAAAATCTCCTTAAGAAAGTCCCACTGCATTTGTAAGAAAAAAAGAAACACGTATTAAACCAGAAAAAAACAAAGTCCATGCTGGAAATCTCAGAGGTCCAGACCTGGTAGAGTCATTTTATCTGAGATTTCCATCGCAGGCAAAGGGTCACTGCCTTTTTCTTTCTCACCTAAATCCTGTTGAGACTCACTAAAAAACATCTGCCTACAACCTAGCTACATGTTGCTAAGAATTTTCCATAAATCTAGTGAATTAAGATATCCTGCAGCAGAAACTTGATGGTCTGCTCCAAATTTCTGTTGCCCCTTCCTACAAATAGTGTTGAATGTCCACACAGGGCATCCAGCTAAAAATATAATAGCTATTACATTTTTAAATGTGCAGCCTAAATGCTTCTCTACGTTCTTCCTTGTCTGGGCAAGCCTCTAATTCAAGAATGTTTATATGGTCTCCCTAAATAACTATCTCCCTGTATAACTTAAAAATTAAACTTCTTATAAGTGGCTAAAAGCCACTAGGGTTAGCATAAATTTTTTCCTAACAAGAATAAGCTAAGAGTGACAGAGATATGGGAACTGGTTTAATCAAATCATGGAATACCAGCTTCATTTAAACTAAGTTAATACTGTCTGTAAAAAGTTTTCAGTGCTTAAAAGCTGGAAAAATTGGTGCGGGGTTCAGTAAACTACTTGTTGCTTCTGTTACTGGACTCTCAAGGGAGAAATCTGGAAAAAAAAGAAAAACACATCTATGCAACGTGTCACTGCTCTCAATCAACAGTATGTTCTGCTTTAAAAATGGTATGGAAGAACTCAGCTGGAAATTGAGTGTCAGGGTTCTCTCATATTGACCACAACATATTTGTCTTAGTGCTCTGTCAGTCGAACAAGCAGGCATGCATGAATGATCCTTAGGGATGGCACTTGTGTATGTAATGCCTTCCAAAACCTGTTCAAGGACATGTCATGCTTGGAACAGGTAATTCCTAATTCTGTCAAGTTTGGTACCTCCATGGGTTATCTGCCAAGTAAATGGCGGTTCTTTAACCTAAAAGTGTCTGGGGACAACTTCAGAGATCACTGGAAACAGGGATATTTCGGCTGTCTCCTCTCTGCATATTCATCTCCCTTCAGCTGCAGGTTTTCCCCGCATCACACCCTTCTTTCACGCATCTATGCCTTCATCAAACAGTGATCCATCTGTAACGTGGAGCAGTATAGGGCAGAGCGGAGCTAGCTTACACTGAGTACTGCACAGCCAAGGTGACCATGGTGCAAAGCCTGTTACCACAAGCAAATGCTCGCAAGCACTCATAGCCCTCACTCTAGTCACCTCCACACTCCTGCCTCCGTGTTGTCACACTTCCACTACTGCTCTCGCCTCCGTCTGGAAATAATCTGCCTGCTCACATCCTTCCTCAGCCTTCTCCATCGCAGTTTGCTTGGAGGGTTTCTGTCTTCAGTCCTATGTTTTGCTCAATGCTGTGCCCTAGCTCCCAGCAGCCCATACTGTGGCCACCTCGTCCAGGGCTCAGACTCAGTTGTCACTACAGCTTTGGGGAAAAGGTATGCAAAAAGCCCCAGTAACACCCTCAGAGTACAGCAGTGCACCTCGCTAGCTACTGCCTGGTCAGAGGGCCGGACAGACCAGAAAACACCAGGCATGCACACTGAGGGCATGGGAAGCCAATGGCAAAAAAGGGGGGGCCAAATCTGCCCTGACATCCATAAAAGTGATCCAGCTTCTGAGCAAAGCTCCAGGCACACATGCACAAACGCATTGGTAAGTTCAGGAGCACATGTGCAGACCCCAGGGCTGAGCAGGCATGCTCCATCTCCTTTTCAGTCCAGAAAGTGACAACACTCATCTCAGAGGGACCCATAGCTCTGAATCACAACTGCTTCTCCTTGGGCTGATTGACTCAGAGTACATGCAGTGGTCTGCAAGGGGCAATGAAGAGAGTGCTAAGCCTATTAGCAGGGCAAGGTATTATTATGAAAGATTTGGGTGAAGTTTTGCCCTCTAATTCAGGGCTGTCAAACTCATTTTCACTGGGGGCCACATCAGCCTCGCGGATGCCTTCAAAGGACCGAATGTAATTTTAGGACTGTATAAATGTAGGAGTAGTTACTGCTCTGATTTCAGCTGGGGCTTCCCAAGTGCTCAAATGGTACATTGTTAGCTCACCCCTAGTTGTCTGCTTCCCCCACCTCACCCTTGCTTCAAAAATGCAGACAAACAGAGGTGAAAATGTTGTGCCAGAACTGTAGTCTTAGTGTTCAAGCAGAATGTCATTTTTCTTATGGTGAAGAAGCAAAAGTAACAAGCTTTGTGCTTCTTGTAAAAAATAATATGTCATAAAATGTTATTAAATGCACCTCTACCCAAATACCATTTCATCTAAGTCTCCTTCTCCCAAAAAGAAACTGAGATTATTTTGATCCATTACTGGAAAGTGATAAAATAGCGCATGTTTTGCTCAGTAAAAATTATAGGTGATCTTTGCAATTTCTTGTTAAGACTAGTCTCCTTGTACTATCCTTGTAATTTGTCATTTTTACCTGTCACTAACCCAGCTACCTGCTAAAGATGCAGAAAATTTCCCTTCACACAGACAGAGAAGAGCTTCTCTTCATGGCCCTGGTCCTGCTTCACTATCAGGGTGAGAGAAGAAGACGAATGCTGTCCTGGTGATGCAAATCAGGTGGTCTGTAGCCAACTTCTGCACTGGTCTTTCAACAAGGAGGCAGCTGCAGGAGCAAAAGACATACCGCTTTGCCTGCTTCTTTTCACTTGGGAGAAGGGGTCCTGTTGCACCTTCCTGTTTCCTCCTGCAGCCTGCAAGCACACAAACTGACCCACAGTACTGTCCACAGGCACTGAGATGCCACAAGGTGAACCATAGGGTGCTCCATACTGTCTACCCTGTAATTAGATATGTGATAAGGTGGGATGGAGAGATGAAGCAGCCGACCCACAGGATGGGGTAGCTATGCCATAATGCATTGACAAATGCATTCACTAACACGCTGTTGCTGACCTGTGGGCAGACAGAAATGAAGACATGGCTTCCTGCCTTATTTTCTGATTTGTAGCTGTAAGAAATAAATCATTCTTACAGTTTAGAAAAGGGGATTCTGTTTCTCCCGCTGCTGTTGCTGGAAATAAAGCAATTATTGGAAAGTAGAGTTATGTCATATAGCCAAAAGGCATACAGCAAAAAGGCATGGTGTCCTTTCAACTTGCAAAAAATAAAACATAATTGCTTTGTAGTCTCAATTATTAATAACTTTTTATATCAAAACCTCAAGACTCAGGAGTAAGGAACATGACTATGCTCTGCATGGAAGATGCCCATACTGGATAGGAGCATAGCACCTATGAGGCCCTCCGGATCGTGTCCCCTCATGCACTGGAGTCAACCTAACATGAAGGAAAGCTGCTCTGAATGAAAATCTCTCTTAAGTTGATCCAAAATTTGCATTAAAATGTAGATCGAAAATCCAAAGGGCATTATATAATCTCATTCAAATTTGTTAAAAAATGCTACATGTTCCAACTTCTGTCTCCTTCCAAAAAAAGATATAAAGACATTCTGCCATCTCCCATTGTTCTCTAGGACTTTTATATTTCTAGCAGGTTGGAAAGGTCTAAAAATTAATCTGGCAACAAATTTTACTTTCATAAAAATAAAAAATGCATTCAAAACGTGTTAGGAAAATAGGAAATACGTGTTTATCTAAGAAATCATTATTGTCTGACTTGAAGGGGGTTGTGCTACTACTGGAGGGGTTTGTACAGTGGCAACACAATAAACAAAATCCATGAAATAGAGGTGAAAAAATCTGGCAGACCCATATGAAAGGCACAAAACAATTCCACTCTACTGCTTCTAGATCAGCAAGTTCTTTCTCTTTTCACTTCTGGTGCAATCTTGTTTCCCTTGTGCTCAGTTCCTTTGAAGTATCTCTTTTTTAGCCATCTGGTCAAACAAATTTTTTCCAGTTAAGAAACCCATATAAAAAAAAAAAAAAAAAAGAATGCCCACTAATCTTAAACTGTGCAAATGAGGCATCCATCACTCTATTTTCTGACTGTTCTATATGTGCAACCCTGTAGAATATAAGTTATTCATGAAGACAGTCTCATTTGCCCTAAACAATGCTCTCCTTTTAATTACATTGTCACAGAACAGCTAAAAAACCCTCAAGAGTCCACTCTAAAATTAAAAAAAAAAAAAAATAAAAAATTACTTGGCTTAGACAGGACTTCTGTTTACTGCAAGGTTGCATTTAAACCATATATCTATATATACAGATATATGTGTCATTAAAGATACAGCTAATAGCTCTGGTACTGGTGCTGCTTCTTGGCAGGTGGTGCATCAAAGATGCTGTGATTTCCTTGGAAACTATACCACAGAAAAGAGGAGTGAACTGTGAGCAAGGGTATCGTGTTCCTGCAGCTCACACCTGAATCTGTGAGCTGGGAAAAGCTCGAGGGATGTACATGGGCTTGCTCTTTCCACATGTTTCACAGTCATTTAGGATAGCAAGGAAAATTAAACAATAATTTATTCAGTAAAGTTTTTTTAACCTCTGTGAAACTGTGATATTGTTCAGGCGATATTAAGCCTGACAGTGAAAGATCTGTTCGCTGTAATTGCACATATGTAAACTGTAAAAGATCTAACTTTCCTTACCTGAAAGCTGTGACCTAAGTCTTACTAGAACACTTTGGTAACAAGAAGCTTCCTTATGATTCATTCAGAATGGTAGCATAATGAAAGGTAAATCAAAACAAACAGAAGACTGAGCTGTTGAAGTCTTAAAGTAAAACACCCATCAAAAGCCTTTCTAATAAAAGTCTGTTTTCTTCACACAAACATATAATGCGAGAGAAAAACAGATTGACTGATTAGTTACAAGCTTCAAAACTGACATCAGAATTGCTGTTAGGTTTTGTTGCCAGTGCATCATCTCAGCTGCAGAATTGGCTCTGCAAAGCTGTCTTCTGGTTAGAGCCTACTAGGATGAAATTAAGTTACTTTTCATTAATATGGTATTTAGAAACTTCACACAAGGCACAACATTTATTCCTAAAGAATTTCTGAGTTTTAAAAGTATTATTTTTTAAATAAAATTTTTAAATATGTTACTTCATAAACATTGCATTTATTACAATATATATTAAAAAATTTACACTACAAAATAAATATTTTGTTAAAGGGTGCAATTGGGCTGAACTTTGTCAATGCAATGTTTACATGGGATCACAGTTCAGTCCTCAGAGATTCAGCTGTCTGGTTCTTTCAGTCACTGTTGATATGCAGAAGAAGAAATTGCACAGTTCTAGTAATCTACTTTCAACCTGCAAATAGTATTTTCTAATTACTTAGGCCACTGACCTTCAGATGCCTGAGCTTACTTATTATACTATAGGTGGAGTTATTTACATTTAAATCAAATTTTCAGTCCAAACCTCTTTAGCTGTTCACCAGTTTCCAATGAAACAGTGTCAGATATTCTTACAGTTTCCTGCCGTTTGAGTATCTCATATGCTAGAAAAATAATTTGTTCAACTGAAAATTACACATTGTGTTCCATATAAAGCTGTTATAATTACAAATAAGCAAAGACATATTTTACTAATATCTATTCTACCTTTCCACACCCAATGCAAGACCAGAATACGGTACTTCCTCAAGGGAAAACTTGGGAGGGGGAGCTTAGCTTGATAAATTCCTGGCTCAACACAGCCTTTAGGAACACACTTAACTCTTAAAAAGAAGAACATGACTGAAGGCTTGCAGGAATAAGGGCTGAGAAGACTAGTGCTTATCACAGCAAAGTGATGAATAAGCATACTAAATTTCCTCTGCAATAAATGGTAGCTTTCAAATTACAAAAGACATGTGAAAATCACCTTTGTGGAATGAAAGAAGAAAATATCTAAGTCCAGGTACTAAATAATAAGTCCATCGGGGATTCATATTACTCCGTTAATTAGTAACAGAGTCTGAAATTTTAATCTCTAGGTCGCCAATTCAAATCCAGCTAAATTCAGTAATAAAAGGTTATTGCTGTTTAATGACAGCTTCCTGAACAAGCAAAAAGAGGGTGTTTAAAGGTAGCCTTAAATGAAGCCCAAGGACAGAGGGAGGTCTTCAATTGCAAATCCACTCATTTGAAAGAAAAGACACTTATGTTAATGCCAGCCACAACACACCACTATTTTTCCCCATACTAATGCGAAAACTACAAAAATATTATAATTCAGTAAGCTGGGAAGTTCTTCTCTTTGACTGTGTTAAATTATGCCAGTTCTTCACAGTGATGCACACAGAAAGAGCTTCTCCACATACAATGCTTCTGTTTGCCTGAATCACACGGAGATGGCTTTTGTAAGAAAGAAAGTATTCTGTGAGGGTAATATAACAAGCAGTGGCTTGAGGGGAAAGGAAAACATTCAAGGCATCAGGTGGCTAACTCTGTTTTTTCTTACACCAGTTTTAAAAAAGCTTAACTGCACAGGCTTTCAGTACCTAGTGTGAATATTTGGGCATGCTTGGGCACCGCCAAACTAGAGTATGGATATTCTGTTACCACTTTTCAGGTAAAAAATCCTTGCAAAGGTGAAAGGCAAAGGATGGTCAGGGCTATAGACTTCATTCCCAACAAGTGACAGGTATATATCCTTGAGGAAAGAAAAAGATCAACCACCAGCACTACAGACAAGAACACTGATAACAAACTGCAGCTCAGCGTATCTCACCACAGCTTTTACACCGGTGCTGTGACAGGAACCTGTCACAGTGCAATTCAGTTACTTTTCATTAATGCAGTGACTAGAAACTGCATACAAGTCCTAATGTTTTACTTAGTGCTTGTGAGAGGACTATAAGAGAAGAAAGCCTGTTTTCACTAATAGTTCGTGCCTTACAAACAAAGATCGAGAGCTACTAGCACATCCTGCTGTCAGGCAAGAGTGGTCTTTTGATATTATATACCATCTCATTCGCTTGCCTGCTTCCCCATCTGATTCAAAAAAACCAAAATCTCTAGAGCCTTCCTACACCTCCGGAAGAAACCACTGGTGCTTGTCTGCTGCTTCTGGGCGATTATCACAGGCATTACTCTATAAGCTCCAGGAGTTTTCTCTGTTGCTGATGGAGAGAGATTGTCTCTTTCAGAAGAGACACAGAACAAGAGCCCAAAGCAGCTGTACTTCAACAGTCTGAGAGGGCTTATCTTTCTAAACTGACTACAGAGGAGTCCATGGAAATGGCCCTCACTTAACTCAGGGTAGCCTTCCTCTAGGGTGTATCCTTTCCCATTACTTTAATTGTCTTTGTTTACAAGCAGCCAGAAGAGGAAAGAGAAAGCTTGTCTACCTACAATCTGTCTTGCTTTGTAGGTTTTGTTGTTTTTTAATGTTTTTTAGTAAAAAATTCTGTTGACAAAAGATTTTTAACACATATTTACTGGACTATTTAGTGTCTTGACCTCCTAAATTATAGGCAACAACAAACAACAACTGAAGAAAAGAAGCATTAACTGATTTTAATGTCCATATTAAAAACGAGTAATATCACCTTAGAAGACAGATTTTTCTAAGACACCAAGCTTCAGACCATTTACAGAATCAAGGGGTCCATACCAATCTAAAAATAGCTAGAAGTAGTGTAGAATACTTTCTGGGACCTAGATTTGACTACATCCCACATTGACTGAAGTTTTGCAGTAGCACAGGAAGAAGCTGGAGATTTAGTGGGATCACAGATCAGGACTTGGTTAAGAACCACTCAAAAAAGGGTCAAGCATAAATTTTCCTCTTCTTCACGTGTTTCTTCAATTTTCAACATTATTTCAGTTCTGCATTGCGCTGCATCCTGAAAATTCATCTTCGTCAAGACCCAAACGGAGCCAGATGCCTCTGACTCAGTACTTGAGATTGAGTGAAACTGAGACACAATTTTTCAGTCTGCAGAGCACTACAGCCTGACCTCAGGATCCCTTTTGATGACTATAATCAACCTGAGTATAATTGATTGCAGGATTAGATTTATGTTTGTAAACATCTGAGTTCTGCACTTAAAAAATACAAATACAAGCATGTTTGCTTGTCCATTCATTGCAGTTTTATGCCTTTGAAAAGTGTCCACAGCAGTGTTTAGTGATAAGTTATAACTAAGAGATTTCTGAATAGTTTAACTTCCTTAAATTCTTTATTTTTTTCATTAAAAGCAAACAAAACCAAATAAAAAAGAAAAATGCAGTTTGTTGCTTTGTTGTTGGATATGTGGGAAGAGAAAAGGAAAAAGTGAGTAAAAAGGCCACCTTATGAGGGGCCAGTACCCTGCTTGGAGACAAGGCAATCTGGTGTACTTTACCTACAATTATGCAAGGTTTGTTTATTTAATCCTAAAAAGCTGTTTTAAGGAAAAGCCTAAACTGAACCAAAACTCATTCAAGTCTCCCTGGTGATACCTTGCTGAGCAACAGTTCCATCAGGGAACTATGTTCTTTCCTACTACTTTTGGTTTGTTCCTGTGGGAAACATTCAGACAGGACAGATTATCTCTGTCAGGTTTGTACAGATAGCATGAGAGAGAAATTTTAGTACTGGCCAGTTGCCACCTCACAAGTCTCGCTAGTATCTATCTAACCCACAGTAAAGGAAAAAAAAGCTGGCAATGGAGTGGTAAACATTGGAAATACTATATGGCTGGGTTAGTAATAGATGTTCAAGTGAAGTCTATCTTTCTAATTATTTAAAATATTATTAATGTATTATTTTATTACTAAAATATCTGGCTGGAATTCTTTCAGTTTAAAGCTGGTTACTTCCTCTATTGCCAAATGCTTAGACTCTCTTTGGTACCCTGTCTAGTTCTCCATCTCAGTAATGGGCAGCTCAGATTAAATCTCCACAGCTAAAAATTAAAGGAAAGTAAAGGATAAGGAGCACTAGATAGGTCTCACACAGGACGCAGCTCAGCAACTTCTATTTATGGATCCGCTTTCCATATCCACCCATCCTGTTTTGGGAAGGACAGTAGAGTAACTCATTTTAGGCCTGTGTATTAGCCTAAAGCAACTCATTCACATTTCTTAGTTCTTAATATTATGTCTGCTTTACTTATGTATTAGTCATGCATCTTAGTATTTAGTTCACTGCATTAACCACTCATGAGCCACTTCACAGACAAATACGATAGCAACCCTTCTGCCCTGGTGGCTTAACCTCCAAGCCGTGCTTATCAACAGATTCAGCTGCAGGGAACAGCACAGCTCCTATGCAGAGCTTGTCAGTCAAGGTTTCAGAGCACACAGCAGCAGATTATTTCCATATCACAGTAAGTAGTCCCATTGACTAAACCAGGATGGAATTAGGCAGTGTGTAATGTGAGTAGTGGTAATAGAACTGGCTCTATGAAAGACCTCACCCATAATTTTCAAAGGCTTGTACCATGTCGATATTTTCCTTGGTCACTGTGCACCATCCTGGTCAACATCTGGGTGATTGCAGGTCAGTAAGGCTAAGTAATGCTGGTGTGTAGAGGAGGTGAGGGATAGCTGTTCTAAGGTCTCCTTCTTGCCTCTGGCTGTTGCAAGAGACAACTATGAAGATATATTGTCCTGGACAATAACTATAGGTTGTGACTCTTGCTGGCAATAAATAATGTCTCACAACAATATCTGGTTTCCTGACACAGTGCCTCAGGGCCAGACATGTGTTCCCAAATGCCTGCTTTATATTCCCTACTTTTCCTTCCACATACATGCAGCCCTAAAAACTGCTCTCTACTGTCATCCTTCCAGTGGTCCATGTACCATATGGTACATGTTCCACGGACCGATCATCCATATTTGTGTTGTCAGTCTTGAATTATTCTGGATTGGGCCTCTGTTTTCCCCTCATGGAAGAGAACTACTGGACAAATGACCCTTGCAGGATATGTCAGTAGGTCCAGCTCCAGCCTGTTTTCTGTGCAGGCTATGAAAGAATGGGAGAGTTCCAGTTGGTTGGTTCTTCAGGAGTGTTGGATATAGGGACACACTGTAGGCAAGGCTGTAGCCTCAAAGTCTGGAACCAGGCCATGCTCCTAATCTCCCACTTTTGCTATGAGATGCTGATGGGTAATGGCTCAAATGAAGCTGTCACCTTCCTGCAAGACCACAGGATGGCTACATGTGGCACAAACACATCAATGATGGAGTGAGCAGCCAGAGGCTCAAAGAGACATTTGTGGTAAAGGTGTGGTCCCTGAGACGCCTTGTGAAGGCCTTTCTACAGCCCCAGCAGAACTGTTAACAGGACAGGGCTGGTGAGAGAACAAGACGGCATAAGCCTTCCCCAGGACAACAACCCTTCTGAGAAGCAGAACAAGGCAGCACAGCATTGGTCAGAAAGTAATTTCCCAAGCTTCTTTCGACTATATTCAGAGCTCTTCAACTTTTTCAAACATTCTGATAACTTTGGCAAATAGAGTGTTACCTTTTAACAGTGTTGTATAAATGGGTTTCCACTAACATTCTGAGGCAAACACTTGACTATTAATTTTTCCGGCCACCTGAGTTCTGCACTATCAAATTGTCACTATGAACTGAAACAGAGAAGTAAACGCGTAGCAACACAAGACAGAAAATCTTTGAAGAGAGATGGCGACGTTGTAGTAAAAGACAGCATGACACCAAACATCTTCTGATAAACATCTTTAAAGACAACCCCATCTGTTTTTTCAAAAGCAATACATTCCAGCTCTCGCAGAAGGCACAGGACAGGTCATGCCAGCCCAAACTCTTAAGAGAAAAATTACTTCTCCCCATCTGCTGGTAGGATGAATTTATTCTTCCACTCAAACTACAGAGAAGAATTAACTACTTTCAGCTGCTTAAATGCTATGTGGTAAACTTTGTTGTTTATCAGGAAACACTCCTTACTGATAAAGAAAAAAAATATATCCTAATTTTAAATCTGTTTCAGAGCAGTTTGCAAATCAATGTCTTCCTAATACAGACCAAACAGTAAGGTGTATACCCATGAAAGGAAACTGCCTCTGCATTAACCTTTGCAGAAAAAAGGTGGAACAAGGTAAACCTATATTTAATGGGTGATTCTAGGAGCATGACAACCTTACCCAGATGCCTCATTCTGCTCTGTTTGGAATTTGTCCTCTCTGTTCATGTGCATACGTTAACAATTAACTTATTTTGCCATCTCTCGTCTGTTGATTCAAATACACAAGCGGAAAGACATGCCAAACTGTTTTCATTTGAGTAAAATAGCTGATGCAAAGGATGAGCCAAAAATAAGGAACAGACCATGAATATTTTTCAGATGTAGCTAGTCACTATTTAACTTGAGAAAATACCAGAAAGTTATCTCTCACGGTAGATATATTATCTAAATATATTGATGTTCAACCATTGTTACTATTCACTTACCACATTTGCAGCTGCCCTGTAAGTTTATCCAAGACAAAGTCAGGTCCCACCCTGCTGGCAGGGACGTTAAAGGAACAGACTGTATAAAAGAGAGCTAGAGAAACATACAAAGAGGTATGAAACTATTAAAAGCTTAGAAGACCTTATCCCACTTGTACCCCACTTCATAGATTTGATTTACATATATTTAACCTTTTCTCAGGAAAATACTCCACATGCATGAAGACCTTCATGCCATAGAGACCAGTCTGAAAGTGAAAAATACATTCTTCAGTCTTCAGAATCTTCTTTCAGTCAGGAGGGTTTCCCTTAAGAAACATTTGCTTTGGACTCAATAATTATATTTCATTTTCAGCCTTGGATATTTTCCTGAGTCTCATCTTCAATTGAACTCTACCTGTCCAAAACCTGTCTGCTGCTAATTCACTCTTGTCATTCTTGAGTCTGGGATTCCATACTGCCTGGTGCTTTTGCGGGACATAAAGCACTCAAAGATGCCCTGAATTCAGGAAAGCATCACACCCTGCAAGCTCAGGGTTGCAGCAATGGACCAGAGCATCAGATGACATTGAAGCAATACAGCTGTCAATAAAGCAGAACGCTCAGGGACAATTGGACATATGTGGAGGAGAAAGGAGACCTGTGCTTCAGGAAGACAGCCAAAAAAGTTAAATGAATCAGAATTGGCCTAGGACAGATTGCCAGTGGTATCCTGTAAGTCATTGGATTAATAACTGAACATTGAAAACTAGGAAGAACTTAAATTCTAAGGAAAATAAAACAAAACTTTTCACCCCAAACCAACATTTCATCTAAGGATATCAAAGCCAACTCCATACATTAGGTCTCACTGTGAAACAGGTTAGCTCTTATTTTACAGCTGGGGAAACTAAGGCTCACCATCACACAGACAAAAACGGCAAAGTCATTTTTCTTATCTAGATTTTCAATAAGATCTTGGTTTAGCCAAACAGCAAGAACAAAGGTCAGATTAGCTCCAATTTTTTCTGCATCATTTAGCCCAAGCAATAAATCAAACAAGGGAGTTTCAGTAGGATAAAAGATCAGATTTCAACTGAGGCAGAAACTCCTGCATTTCATTTAGAGAAGACAAATAATTCACAACTGTGGAAGATCTGAGCAGACACGTGTGTGTTGTGCGCACACACACCAGCTGGCTGTATGCAGCTGAGAGCCACTGCTCTGGGAGTGATTTTACCAAAAAAAAAGTTTACACAGCCTGTCAGGTTGTAGCGGGACACATCTGACCCATTAGCACTACGTGTCAAGGTGAGTCAGAACACACATGGCACAGACAGGAAAACAAAAAAAAGATTAACTCTCCATCACCAAAAAGCTTCTGTGGCTTGAAGTAAGAGAATCCATCAAGGAGTGACGCAACTAGCCACAAAAATTTTGGACAAAAGTCTGTGAAGAGGAAATGTGTAATGGTCCTAATTAGAACCACCAGAAGAAGGTGCACCACAGAGCCAGTAAACAGTGGAATAATTTCAATAGGAAAGATCAACTAAGAAAATAACTAAATACATAACCTCTGTTGCTTACAACTCCAAAGCTATGTGAGACCTACAGAAAGAGAAAGCAGCTTTAAAATAGACTCAAAAATAAATTTGGAGTAATGGCTCAGTCAGTCAGGGTACAGTCAGTAAGCCACCTCTGTACTTGTTCCATTAAAATGTTCTGTTGAGCAGAATTAATTCATCTGGTTAGGGAAATAACCATTGGGAAGAGAGGCACAAGGACACCACTTCAACTGTTACATGAGGGCAATTTACATAATCCATGTGGCATCACACATTGTTGGGGTGATAAAAGCTCAGGAACATTTTCAGCTTTGTTTTTGATGAAATAGCCAAGGAGCCATTAAATACAGAATTAAAATATTGTACAAACTAAGCGCTACTAATATGAAGAAATAAATTAGTAATTCACAGTGTTCTTTGTTTTTAAGATCTCTTGATAATTTCAGTGATCTATTATAGCACACTTTTATCCCGTAGCAGGGTTATTGGGTGAACAATCTCTGCTCGACCTACCTTTCCTTGGGGCTATATACTAAAAGAGCCAGTTCTGGTTTGCAACCAAGGTGTCCAGTTTTTTTCCATCATCTGGCTGCTAAATACAGCTGCTGAATGACTGCAAAACCCAGTTCCAATGGCCGTGTCTGGTTTTCAGCCAGCACATCTCCCCTCTGTTTCAGAAAAATTATGCCACCTTGGAAAGGAAATTAAGTCTGTTTTCCAAGGGTACTCTCACAAAATTTTGCCTCCTCGTCTTAGTTTAATTTTATAAGAATAAACTCTAAGTTCATACCTGTAAATGCAGTAATCAAACCTGATGACAGTGAAGAAAGCATTGCTGGAAGAAAGCAGTTGCTACAGTCATAGTGCTGGTGCAAAATATTTTACTGCTATTGGAGATAATTAAGACGAAAGCAAAGCACAGTAGTAAATTGCTTTCAGTCACTCATAACCCACTGAGCTTTGTTGCTTCAATACATGCCGTGTCTGGCGGCCTTCTAACTTTTCTGGGGCTTGTGCACATAGAAATCTGAGACTGGAAGTAAAAGAAGCCTCTTCAGTTCTGAGGGACAAGGGAAGAGAACAGAGGTGCCTGGCATGATTTTTAATAATCTCTTAAAGATCTAAGGTCCAGATGAAATTTCTTGGGATCTCTCAAAACAATTTAATCCTTAATTGCTATGAGAATAATTATATGAGATGCCTACGTCAGTCTTATGTGGTGAAATACAACAAACGGTAATTTCTGTTTCTTAGCTCAGTAGCTCAAATTATCTTCAAGAATGTGAGCATTGATAAACTATTCTGGAAAGAGGGATAAAAGTTTGCAGCTGTTTTTCCTTCCTTTATTTTCCTACCTTCACCTTGCACACATAACACCATGGTCTTGTTTACTTGCTCTGAGGGACTGTAAAGAGTCTACAACAGAAAAAAAAGAAAAAAGGAGAAAAAAAAAAAGGGCCAAAAAAAAGATGAAAAGCAAGGAGCAACTTAAGTGAGATATTCTCAAAGATGTTATCTGGGGCTGACTATGATAGCTTCATGCTAGTACTGAACATGATCCTCCAAGTGGTCAAATTCTAGACTCAGGTTTCTTGAAACATTGAAGAAAATGCTATTAATCTTTCATATTTGTATAGAATGGGACTCAAATACTTTCTTCAGGCAGCATTTCTTGCAGTTCATCTTGCGCATCTTCTGAAGTCTTGGAGAAGAGAGAAAGGGCAGAGCTTTTCTGCCCTTAGCTGCATGATTAGCTGAACGCTTAACTGGACACTACCAGCGAACCTTCCCAATAGGCACTGAAAGCCACCTGCACTACAGAGCCTTCATTTCGAGACATGAATGATCCCCTCCCTCAGGTAGGGATGGAAGGAGTTAAGAAGAATAATTCCAAAGAGACCTTTGCTAGCATTGATGGGCTATGCCAGAAAAGACTTGGAGGAATAGAGTAAGAAGTTCTGCAAGCTTACAGCTTCATATTCCTGGTACATTTCTGCAGTATTTATAAAGTTTGGATATTAGCCACATTCATCTCACGTGTTTAACTAAAGGAAATGTTTGAGAAAGGCTGCAATAAAATTTAATTTTATTTCTTCTGTTTTTCATGTTCAAGTAGATCAATCTTCAACACCCATCTCACTGTGGAGGGAATAAACCAGTGTCTCCCAGTTCTCAGATTACTGCCCTAGCTCTTAAGCTGTAGGCTTCTCTGGTAGTGAAGTGTTCTCACTTCAGGGCTGTTGAGCAACACTCCTTACGCAAAACTTTTCTTCTCTTTGCCCTCAGAGTCCTGCACTCCTCTCTGAGTCATAGCACTACCACGGCAAAAAGAAAGGTGGTAGGTTATGTATGTGTTCTCTGGGATATTACTACGAGGGAAAACAGGATAATTTGAATCCACTGAGACTATAAAACATGCTGAACACAGATCTCCAAGTTACTGAGCAAGTGCTCTAGCCACAGGACTCTTAAGTAAGTGGTCAACACTTCTCTCTTCTGAGCTCTTAAAGAAAAGCATGAGGCAGTCCCTTATTCTCATAGCACTGGAGATGAAGCAAAGTTTTTGCAGCTGTGAATCACACTTTCCTCACATACTGAACTGAGAACTGCAGCCAAGTACCAAAATTGGAAAGACAGAGAGCATTTCATACACATCTGGTCCTCAAAAGGCCGAAGCCTCCTTCCAAACAGCATGCTGAGTGTTATAAATCCAGCTTGTGAGGCCTGGAACCCTAAGTCTATGTCACATTACTTAACTCTCCGAAGACCTGGATGTCTAACTTGGGTTTGTGAATGACATTCCCAAAGGCAAGCCGGTTAGAAGTACCTCTGGATAGCTGAGCAAAAGCATTGCATTTCAAAAGGAAGCTGTCAAGTAATTTTTTACAGTAGTCTTAACCAGAAGGTAACATTGGAAACCACTTGCAAGGGAGTGGTATTGTTACAAACTCACTATCCAAAAAGATGTATGGGTCATTATCTCTGCTTCAGTTGAATGTGCCTAAAAAGGGGCCAACTGTTAATACCCTCCTTGCCTGTTACATGTATCTTTTAGATCATGCAGGCTAATTCCCTATCAGTAGGCAAGATCTAAGGCTAGAAACGTGGCAAATTAGGTGTATCTGATTTAAAAACAAACAAACAAAAACCTAACAAGCAGTAGAACTTTGTTTTGTTTTGTTTTGTTTTTTCCAGGCCTTTCAGTCGACATGCAGCAAATTTGCCCATTCAGAATATTTATTACAGAAAAGAGCCTTATCAGTTGATTATGAAAATCTCCCTCTCAGCATCCTTCATGTATCGGTTCCTCCTTTCTATAAATGCCTGACCTGTGCATGATTGCTGGAAAATGATTCTTGATTGTGCAGCTGAACCCACAGAAGAAGCATTTCACCCTGTGGGAGAGATGCAGACCGGTGTTCTGTTGGTATAGCCAAACTGGATTGGATCTGACCCAGCCTTGTCTAGCGTAGCAAAACAACTGCCTGAGGACTTGGGTATTTTTCCCATTTAGCTGATGTCATCCAGGAAGTAATGCAGCTCAAACAGGAGAAAAAGAAGAAAAGCAAAAACCCAAAGTGTCAGCCTGCTCAATGGTTCCACTGGGTGGTTATACTGACAAAGCTGTATCAAAAGAGGCTCTTCCAGTGCAAGCCCTCATGCAGGTGGGTGAGCTTTCACTAGATTATTGCAAACAAAAGGCTTCATTTTTTGTGCTTTAATTGGATTTTTTGACACTATTCAAGCACCTATCAACGTGATTTAACTGTACAGCTGCATTGCCTGTTGGACACTGCCAGTTGAAACCGAGCATGTACAACCCCTGGTTCCACTATTTGCATTTGAGGTATTTTTTTTTGTCAGATACTTCCTGTATTTTCATGTTCTTTGGAATATCTTGTACAGTTCTGTATTGTGTAAGATATTGACAAAATAAAAAAGGAACTTGTATAGTAATGTTGGGTTGAGGTAGGTTCTTTTTCTTCTAGTCTCCACTGACCTCATCTTGTGAACAGCTCTGTACACCAGTAATTTACACACATCAATAGTTCCACTGCATACTTCCCGCACGACTTTACTGGTAACTGTGACATTAGGTGTTAACAACAGGGAAGCTCTGCATACAGAATTTAGGGTCTTGTTCAGATGAGGAATTCCATTTTAGGGCCTAGATTATTGACCTTGGAATGATCATCTCATCACAGAGGCTAGAGAATTTAACACTTTCTGCCTTCACGCAGAAAATACTGGTTGTTGCTTCCCTCATGCTCAGGAAACCAGCAGGATGTCCCAAAACCAGTAATGAGTGTGGCAGTGAAATTCCTGGTATGCATTCACATTTAACCCCTACCTACCACACCAAATGGACACCAAAAGAAGGCAAGAGGCTGGTGAGTTCAGAGGGCTTCAGTCTTGGAGACACAGGAGCAGAACCCCATGTGATGGTATTTTCAACCCTCGCATCTGTTCATGAAGTGCTATAGAAATATGGCAACCTAAGGAATTACTTCAGAATACTAAAGAAATGTACTTCTTCCAGCAATAATTTCTGCCTCAAAATATTAATGCATAAGTAGTGATGAGTTTTGAGGACAATTTGTGAAAAATATTGTACGCCTACATACCCAGTGCTTGAAGCAGAATATGCTTGCTGATGCTGAGAGTGGTATTTCACCATTTAGGAAGCTTTGTCACTAGTCAACTGTCTTTCAATAATAGCTAAACTCCATATTTGCTACCTTAAAAGTTGCTTTTTAAAAAAATAGCAGCATAGATTCTTATCTTTTCCAAGCAGGCTTTCTTCAGCCCTAAACAGTTTTTATCTTGGCACAGCTATCAAGCTACATTGCACATTTCTGGGAAATGTGTGTCAAGATCAGAGTACTTATTGTTTAGTTTAAGGAATAGTTTCACATCTAAATGTGTGGAAATGCAACTCAGGAAAGAACATGATTTAAAAGAAAAACAGAGTGAAAGCTAAAGGAAATTACTGATTTCACTGGATGCAAAATTTGGCCCCTGATCCTTCAGTTTCATATATAATCCTGAAATTTTACAGAAGCATTTGCCCATATACTTATGGGAGCTTTGCAGGACTCAATCCAACATTTCTATGTAACTGTCTTCTCGAAACCTGTTTTTAATTAATCTATTACATATTCTGACTTCTAAAGAATGGGATTTAGAAAAGCTCTGGGCAGCAGCCTTACTTCCTATTAAGTCAACAGTAAAACTCCCCTTAATTCCACTGGGACTAGAATTAGGCCCATGCCAAGCCCATTTTCAAAATCGCATCTTTACAGCTTATGCAATGCCTTCTCCCTGCCCTTCTTTAAAGCGCAGACTTCCCTCTACCGTTTTTTTTTTTCCCTTGCAAAATAAAGTCATGTAAATACACAAACCAAACAACCTCAGCATTGTAACTTCTGGGAATAACGCAGCTCACTGTTTTCTTTCAGACTCTGCGGTTCACATTTTGGAGGAAATGTTTAAGTTTACGGTGCTGAGCTGCTGTCAAAGTCTAGGTAGGCTCCAAGCGTGTTCCAAAGAAGTTGGAGATAAACCCCTGGGCGTTGGCTGGATTCCCTCGTTCAGTTAAAGTGACCCAGCATTTTATTGTGTTTCCCTGCTTCTCACATCCCCACTGTTCATTGCATTGCTGTACAACACGAGCAAAATCATAAATTGTTTTTTTAAAAAAAACTTTTGCTTTCACGGAAAGCTTTCCTTTCACAGATGAGCCCGATGCAGCAATTTGATCAGCCATCAAATATGACACACCGGTGCACCAACACATTGTTGTTTTCATTTGCACTAGGCTAGACAAAAAGTCGAATTGTCACGCTCACAAAGGTACATTCCCTCTACTTCCTCGCAAAGGATGTACCTTTCACCTGCACAAGAAAATAGAATTAAATTAAAACCCCTGTTTCTCTTACAAAGAATACGGCTCCTCCTACAACAGCGGGTCGGGAATTACACCCAGTCCCGCTCACCGGGGTAGCTGCGGCGCTGCTGCCGCCCCTCGCACGTCCCCAGCCGCGTGCACGCGTGAGCGCGTGTGACCGCACGTGTGTGTGTGTGTGTGTGTGTGTGTGTGTGTGTGCGTGCCCGTGATGCGGGGGCACACGCGCGCGGCTGTGTGCACGCACGTCCCTGTGTGTGCACAAGTGTGCACGTGGGTGAGCGTGTGCGCGCGTGCCTGCCTTGCCGGCACGTGCCGGAGCCGCGCGCCCGCCTCGGGCTGCCACCGCCCGCTGGGGCGAAGGCGCCTCACTCGCTGCCTCGCGCGGGCGTGCCGCGCCGCCGCGTCCCCTCTCTGCAGGGCGGGCACCGCCCGGGGAGCCCAAGAGGGCCTGACCCCAGGGACCGCGGCGACCGGCAGTGCGGGAGGGAGGTGGAGCGGCGTGCCCGCATCCCGCCCCCGGCCCGGCCCGCCCCGCCCGCGCCCCGCCCCCTCCGCCATTGGGCCAGCGGCGGCCCCGGCCCGCCCCGCTCCGCCCCCGGCTGCCCGGCAGTTCCGCGCGGGCGGAGCGGGGAGCGGCACCCGCGGCGGCGGCCCGGCAGCATGGGCTGGAGCTGACAGCGCCCGCCCCGCACACGCCGAGCGCTGCCGGCGGGGGAGCGGCGGGAACGGGAAAAGTTGCCGCGTCCGCCCGGGGAAACTTTCTGCCGCCGAGGCGGGGTAGGCGGCGGCGGAGCCGAGCCGTCCGGTGCGGTGCGGTCCCTGCGTGGCGGCGGCGGGGCGCGCTGCTCTGCGCTGAGGCGGCGCGGGGGCCATGCCCGCCGCCAGCCTGCTGCCGCTCTTCGGTAGCGCGGCGGGGCCGGGGGCGCTGGGCGGCCCCGCAGGCGGCGGCGCGGGCGGTGGGGGCAGGAAGGCGGCGGGCCCCGGCGCGTTCCGGCTGACGGAGAAGTTCGTGCTGCTGCTGGTGTTCAGCGCCTTCATCACCCTTTGCTTCGGGGCCATCTTCTTCCTGCCCGACTCCTCCAAGCTCCTCAGCGGCGTCTTCTTCCACTCGGCCGCCCTGCAGCCGCCGCCGCCGCCGCCCGGCGGGCAGCCCCGCGTCCCGCCGCAGCTCGGCGGCGGCTCGGCGGCGGGGGCGGTGGCGGCGGCCGCGGGCGGGGCGGGCAGCCTGGAGCGGATCCGCGCGGACCACGAGCGGGCTCTCCGGGAGGCCAAGGAGACGCTGCAGAAGCTGCCCGAGGAGATCCGCAGGGACATCCGCCAGGACAAGGAGAAACTTCTGCAGGACGCCCGCGGCAGGAAAGAGGCGGGCGCCCCCGGGCTGCCCCAGCACCTCTTCCGCCAGCCCGTCGGAGCCGTGGGGCAGGAGCCCACCGACCCCACCGTCCGGCAGAGAAGGGACAAAATCAAAGAGGTGAGTGGCGGCGGCCGGTCCCGCTCCCGGGGACGCGCCTCGGCACCCCCGCGCGGGGCAACAGGTCGCTGTCGGGGCTGGCGGCGGGATGGCGGGGAGCTCCTCCTGCCTTCTCCTCCTCACTGCGGAAGGGGGTCTTTCCGCCCGGTTCTCGCTCGGCAGCCGCCGAGAAGGTCGGTTGCGTCTCCCGCGGTTGCATCCTCTCAGCCCATGATGAGTTCCGCGCCCCTGCGCGGCCGCGAGCGAGCGCTGCCTGCGGACCCGGCGCCGCCGGCGCCGAACGCGCTCCGTGCCGGTTGCGCCTCCCCCCCGACGTTACCGGTCTCATCCAGCTGTTGCACCGAAACCCGGGGAGGAAGCAAAGCCCGGCGAGCGCGGGCAGGCCGCGGGGCGACTTCGGGGGAGCCGGGCGAGGGCTGGAAGTAGCGGCGCCGGGGAGGAGAAGCGACGCCCGGGGGCCCCATCGCGACGCGGGTCCGCCTGCGCGCTCCGTGGGGCACCCCACGATCTGTCGCCCATCGGTGAGCGGCGAGTGTCTCCCCGGGATGCGGGAGGCGGCGGGAGCCGGTGCCGCACTAGTGACCGAGGAGGAGTTATCCTGGTCCGTCCTGCGCTTGGCCAGCGGATGCGTTTCCAAGTGCGAGGTGCGGGTGTGCAGGTTCTGCAGCGCTTCAGAAATGTCGCGATCGGTCTCGGATTCACTGTTCTGCGATATCAGCTGTCTAAAGGGTTGAGGGTATTTGGCAAAATACGGTCAATTTGGGTAATAGCGGTGAGGCATCTGAGCTGTGTGGGTTTTGGCAAATTCCCTGAACTGTCTTGTTCGCTTGTGCTGCGTGTTGATTCAGGTGTTATTTTTAAGTCCTTCCTTACAGAAATTTTTCGAACTCTGTATAGGTAAGACTGTCGTGAATACAGCTTGACAGCATCCTCTGACAGAAGAATTTCCTTGATAATATAGTTTAATTTCCCATCATTACTGTCTAGTTTATTTATCAAACTGACAATTTCAGCTGCCTGCAGAGATTAGGGTTTATGAATTAATTAATAGTATATATTTCCTGTTCTGTAGTGATGGAAATGAGATGGGGTGAGCCTGTAACTACTGAGTATTTTTCTGTTTGTGAAACATCATTAGTCTTATTTGAGCTGATTTATTTTTATTGCATGTTTGTATGGAGTGGTCTGAAAAGTGAGCTCTGACACCACGCAGAGCAGCAGAAGATAAGCTGTCACAAATCTCAAATTGTGTTCTGTGCTCTGGAGTCCTTGCATCAGTCTAACTATTTTAGCAAAATATGCAGCGGTCATAAGCAGTAAATACCAATGCAAAGGTATTTTGTGGGGAGAAACTCTCAGGAGTGCATGGTATAGACTGCATCTTGGTGTGCAGAGACTATGTTCTCTTCTGTTTTAGTTACACAGCCTCCCTGAAGCATACAGAACAGTTACAAACACCAGCAAACTCTTTTCCCAGCCATCTTGAATTGCCATGTAGAAGTATTTAGAAGTAATGAAGCTCCAGACCTGATGTATACAGTTCTGTAGTACAGAAGACTGCAACAAGTAAATAAGCAGGAGGAAGAAGATAAAACTTAAGTATACTGCTCTTGCTGGTCCCGCTGTGTGCCAGCTAGTCCAAGTTATCTTTTATTACATATGGATACATGTGTGTACGTGAGCACATATTTGTATGCTTGTATATGTACATGTATATACAAACATACCCCAGTATCTCTTCAATTTTTCTTTCTCTTTCCATTCCATCACTCTTCTTTCTCTTCAGCTGCTATAGAGGAGCCACTGGCAACACAGTAACTCCCCAAAACAGATCTTTGGCCGTGTAAGTGTAGGAGATGACAGAGACACTGCAGTTAGTTCCTAGATTTTTATTTTTTCTTCATATCTCAGTATAATTCCTCAGTACTGATTCCTCCTGATTCAGTATGTGACTGTAACATGTTGTTTACTTAATTGCTCTTGCATTTTTGCAGAACCTTGATTGGTTTGACTTTTTTTTTTTTTAAAGAATGCTTCCTTTTTTTGTTTTTTTGTTTTTTTGTTTTATTCTCTCTGACTGTAAAATGGTGTTTCCTATACTGTGTTAACTTGCTTCACATTGTTTCATGTGTTGGCCTTTATGTTGCTTCTCTCTCTGTCTTTGCAAGCTCTTATCCACTTGTTTTTACGTTGATACTTTACTGTCAAGCTGGAATTCTAATCTGCAGTCTTTTTAGAACTAGTTTTAAATTGTAACTTTTTGAAGTGATAACTTTTGTACTTCACTGTACATGCACAGAAACTGGAATTATTCCTTAAAGCTCCTCTCCTTGTGCCTGGTGGTTGCATGCTGGAGCTCCAAACATAAAGAATCTTTCTGCTTTCATACCCTAAGCCTGGAATTTGACTCTTCTCTTTTATGCCTAGAACTCAAAATTTGAAGCCATTCCTGTGCATCTTTCTGACAGACAAAGCAGGCTACTTTAAAGGAAAAGAATGCCGAGAAATAGGGTTGTTCTTCCCTGCATTTCTGTCCTGGAAGAGCTGCATATCATGAACATGTTGATATAAATCTGAGGGGAGAGAGCTTAGAGATGTTTTGGTTATTTACCTGTTTTAAATTTCAAATTGAAATCAGTGTTTAGATGTCTAGCTGTACTAATACGTTTATGATCACAAAACAATAAAACGACATGATTCTTAACAAAGTTTTGTAACAGAAATGTTAATAATTCTTTTTATGGCATACATTTTGTATTTAAAAAAGGGTGAAAATTAAAGTGGGACTATAAAGATTCTTGGGCTTTATTTAGTATCAAAACCAACATAATATGACAACTAGAAAAAATAAGTTGCTAGAAGCATATAAAGCAAGCAGAAGACTGGTGGAAACACAGAGAAGTGAAGGTCATGTTGCTGTCACTGCCTTCTACTCTGCAAGAATGACACAGTTGTTCTCCAGGTGAGTATGTGTGGTAACAGTCCCACCGTGTAACACCTGCAAGGCCTGCCTGTGTGCAGGTGTGCCCGTACAGGTGAGGGGTGTGGGCTCAAGGCCAGAGATGGGTGCTGCGATGTTCCTCTGTTTCTCTTCTGATGATGAGTTATACACAAACTTAGAAAAAGAAGGTCTGGCGGTACTGCTGGCAGCGGGGCGCTTCCTGTTGTAAAATCGCTGTCAGTTGCTTGTGGCTGCTGAATTTTTTACTGGCTGACCTTGTGTTGCCTGCTCTGAGCGTCTTCCTCATGCTGGATGCTTCAGGAAGGCTTGAGCAAAGAGTCACAGCGGCTTTTGAGTGTACCAGCATGCTTGTGTTTTGTCAGAATGGGAGTTCTTTGGGGAGTTCCACTGATGCTCTGGTGTCTCCGTGAGCTGAGGCAGAGTCTGGCTACCTAGTAAATCTCACACTGCTCTGTTGTTTCTGTGTCTTGATAGGACCCCCAGACTGTGAATGAGGAGGTTGTGCTTTGTATTCCTGATATTCCACTCACTGATTTGAGAGGTGGCCCCTTTTTTGAGCAAGTACCTCCTGTGGTATCTGTTCCCCATCTGTAAAAAAAGGGTGAGTGGAAGGCAGTGATGACTCTTTTCCACTCAAAGAAGTTGAAAGTTTTCCAGTCTCCGCTCTTATCAGTGTTGGTTGTGGCTGACCATCATTATTTCTCATGTCCAGGGAAGACTTGCTGGTGCATAGGCAGTTTGAAAAAGGTGGCAGCTTGATATGAACTAAAGAAGTGATTAGAAGAGGATGGCAGTAGTGGGGACAAGTTATGAAGGCAGGAGATGCTCTGTTTTTGATTAGGGGAAACTGACTTTGAATATTTTCCAAGTCTCATTCCTCTCTCTCTCTCTCAAAAAAAAAAAAAAAAATTGATTGAATTATTTAGGTGTTAAGAAAATAGCAAAAAATTGAACTCTTTTTATTTCAGAGGAAAGGAGTAGAAAACGATGAATGAGGTAGCTCAGGTACTAGAAGCAATATAATTACATTAGTGCAGTGCTCTGCCCCGGCTAATTAATCCTGCTGAACAGCTCGCTATTGGTGTTGGTGGAGCACCATACTAATGCAGCTGTGCTGTGCTAGGTGTCTAGCTTGGAAACTGCATGTTATTGTTTGGAGATGTTTGGACACATTTTCATGATAAAAGCCTCCTTCGTAAACCGTGATCGATGTCCAAAGAGCATGATCATGCGGTGCTCCAAATACTTATACAGCTCTCAACTGTTGCAGTCATCTATGGGAAGTCCTGGAGAGGAAAACTTTATTCATTGATTCTATGGTCCTTTCTGAGCACTAAACCTTTGAGCTCACCAGGGCAGTGGTCACAAGTCAGTGAAACAGACTCTACAGCTAAAGATTACTTCACACTGTTTTCCTATAAAGAACTGAATTGGGGTTGGCAGTGTGAATTCTGGAGCTTCTGAAGTCCTCAGTGCTCATTTCATTTTTTTAATTGTTTTCTGTGGTGGCTTTTATGCAGTTTAGTTGGAAGCCATTAGGTTAAGCAAGAAGTCTCAGTAATGTTGCAGGGAAGTTCAGAAGTATCTGGAGGAAAGAAAGCTTGCGAGTGTGGAAATAAAGCACTATTCAGAGATCTGATATGCACTTGATGTGGCAGCACTCGGGCACAATAAGAACTCTTCAGTAACAAGGAGGAGCAATGGCAAAATTACAGGAGGTGGCTCACTGCTGAAGAAGGGTGGTTGGCCCCCTGTACCTTCCTGCACATTTCCACTGCTTGCTTTCTTACTGCCTGGTATCCTGATGCTGTGGCTCAGGGGAAGCCAGGGCCAGGTTGGGGGAGATTTATTCCCTTTTTGGTTTGGTTTTTGTTTTTGTTTTTATTTTTTTTTTTTTGGTTAATGAGGCAAGACGCACTCACTAGTACTTCTTGTCGCTGTCAAAAACAGAGGGGAAGCCTCTTCTTAAAACTTCTGATTGCCTTCTTCCACTGTCCACTTTGCATTAATTCCACTGTAGCCCTCTGTCTGGTGCTTCAGCTTATTAGACCAGCAGAAGGCTGCCAGAGCAAAATAACTGGATAGTTTTCTGCCAAATCTTCTGTCAAGTTGGTGAGCTGACGGGCTTAATGGAAGGGTTGACTTGGTGCTAGTTTTGGATGTGGTGAGGAAACAGTATTATGTGGATGAAAGAGGTACAAAACTTCTTTCAGTAGCCTTGTTTTAGGGGCTTGTATCTGATCTTCTGGCCTAACTACTCCATTAAAATTGACTCTCCACAATGTGGCATTTGCAGAGCAAAGGTTCAGTCTACTGTAATAACCTGTAGCAGGCTGAGGTGCTGCGCTTCAGAAGACTGTTACCTCCCAATACCTTTTCTCAGAACACAAAAAGGGAAAAGAAACCCAGTGGCAGGAATTACTGAAGGCCCAGCTCCTGTAGATCAACATTCAAAGTGCTTTTACTGGGAGAAAGCCTTGTGGGAGCCTTCATAGGAGAGGGAGGGAAAGAGTTAAAATGCAGCTGTGGAGGTATTGAGTGGTTTTAGTTTAAAGTAGAAAAAGCCACCTTCCCTGATGGTACATTTCTTTAAGAACAAGATACAGTGAAAGGAAAAAAATTGACATGTAATGAGTAAGCAATGTGGTGATTCCTTGCAACATGCTGATGATGCTATGCATTTTGAAAGTAGTTTTCGTAAAGTACTTTGTGTCCTTAATGCTGGCATCTTGTAGCTGTCACTCTGTTTGTCAAAGGAGTTTAAAATTAATATTGGCTTCCCCCCACCCCCGAAGTTTTATTTACCTACCGATAACCTTCAGTGCTTTTGTATCTCTAGTTCTTGAGTTTTTTGCAGTCCTTCCTGATACTGTTGGTTAAATATATTTAGTTATTTTAAATTGTTTCATAAAAGGTAGGAAGGAGGTGAATTAAATGCCTAAATACAGGGAAATAAATATTGTAGATAGGTGGGTATCTTATACCCCTAAGTTAAGAGCACCCTTACAGAGCTTGCAGATGTTCTCCCTGGGTTTGCAGACCTGTGCTCTTGTGAAGTGGCACCTGGAGGTGGCAGGGGTTATCTTATGGCATCTAAAATGTCACAAAACAGTATGTTAAATTGCTTATGTAGGGATAGTGGCACTGCAAGATGCACAGAATCATAGAATAGTTTGGATTGGAAGGGACCTTTAAAGGTCATCTGGTCCAACCTCCAGAGAATCTTCATCTTGAATTACTAAGAGTATGATTCAGTGACTCTATTAAGCAACCTCTTGTTTGTGTCACTTGCCAGACCCTCTGCAGAGCCAGTTCAACCTGCCAGCCAGACAGAAAAGCTACCCCTGCTTTTGTTGGGATCATGACCTGGTGCGATAGGGAGCCAAAATGGCTTAGTGGAGGTCTGAGCACAGTGGAAGCAGTGGACCCCCATAGAGCCACTGCTTTTGAAAGGAGAGCAAAGTGGAGGAGAATGCGTCTGAGGCATCTCTTTGTCTGCAAGACATTAAACAGGATATGCCTTTGCCAAATTAATGTTCTTTCTGCCGGGAGCCCTTAAGGTCTTTTTAGGGGAGGACATTATTCCAGGTGAGTTGCTTCAGCTGCCTTTTTTTGAGAACCTGGTAGCCTGTCCTCATTCAAGTGACTTGAAATTTATGCTATATAGGCAAATGCCAGTCTGATTTGAACGTTGGTCATGAGATGGAGGGATGTCTCAGTGTGTGACTGTGTGCATATTTGACCAGAATACGTTGTGTTCCCATTGCTAGATCATGGGTTTTTTTTCAGCCTTACACCTATTTTTTTGTGAGCTAAGGAGCATATTTAATTATGTTCAAACTTGGTCTACATTCTCAGCAGGTAAATTTACCAAAACTAACTGAATGTCCTATGTAACTGGATCCTCAGACTTATGGGGTAATTGAAAAGGCTTTAGATATTCAGTGGAAAACATCTGGCTTTCACCAAAAAAATCAAGCACATGATTAATTCTTTAACTGAAAACCCACATGCACATTTTATGTAAAGGCAAAACCTAAATTCCAGACACATAGGGCTCTTTTTGAGAAAGCTAAATAAGGTGATGTAAAGATGTGAGGTAAAGCTTAAAATTGAACATCTCCTGTGTTTTGGCAAAAGTTGTATTCTCATGGTGATGATTTCGTATTTGATGTTAGTATAGCAGCCTATGGCAACCATTTAATATAAAATAGAGCAAATCATAATGTTGGTGAGTACAGTAGCTTAAGGCTGTAGTTCTGTGGGCAAACTGAAGCAGAATATTTCCACTTGTTTATTAAAATCTACCGCTAAGACCAAAAAATGCCTTATCTCATTCGAGGGAAAATAAGAGTGGTAGACAGCCAGGCTTTGATAGCTTCTTTGAATGCTAATGAAGGCACAGGACTATGAGAAGGAAATCATGGACAGACAGGAGGGAGCACTTCTTGTGGAAGGTAATTTATGTCATTACAAAAGCACATGCATGACTGTTGGATTTCTTAAAGCTGTCTGAAACATACTGCTTTAAGAGGTGTTCAGTGTGTTAACTTTCTGTTCGTTTTGTTTTCTAAAAAAAACTATACCGGCTTGAGGAGCCAGCATAGCTGTACATTTCTGTGGTTTTCATCTTAAATAGAATATCTTAACAAGTAGTTCCTTTATGAATAATAAATTTGTCTTCCTAATTTATTTGGCAGAATAAGAGTCTAATACTTCAGGAAAGTGTCTTTACAGTGTTTGCTGCTGTCTAACAGTGCATTACTTCTCTGGCATAAAACTGCTGCCTGCGATGGTACAAAGATGATAAAACACTTTTTTTGGTAACCATCTCTACTATTCAGACGCGTCTCTGTGTAAACTATGTTTCAGACATTCGGTTTTGAAGGATTTTGTCATCCATTTCTAAATTATTTCTAGAACTGTAATTTTACAAATGAAGAAAATAATTTTTTAGGTGGAACTATAAATTAAGCAATATGGGCAATGTACCAGATACGCAATATTCCAGATACTCGATATACCAGTTCCTTCTTTTGCGTGAAAATCTCCTTTATCCACAAAACTTGTTTTGGGTTGTTTTTACTTGTTTGGTTGGTTGGGGTTTTTTTATGTGTTTTGGTTTTGTTTGGTTGGTTTTTAAGCATGGGATATAAATAATGTGTGCATACTTCTAAAAAGTGTCTCTCTTTCTCTGCTTTCCATGACTTTTTGTAATCAGGTCTGTAAGTCTGTCCTGAAAACATAATTGCTGAGTAATAAAGCACATGCTTGCCTGAGACAGATTAAGCAAAACCTTTTGCAGAATTGTGGTTAAGTTGCTGTTGTATCACAGTGCTCGGCAGCCTTGCCTGCAGAGTCCAGAAGACTTCCCTGTGAGAAAGTGGTATGGTTTTCCAGGGGTGGAAGGGGTCTAGTGACTTGCACAAGATCACACAGTGTGAGGGTAAAGAGCAGAACTCGACTACCTGGCTCGGATTTGTTTTTTTCCCCACTAAAGCAGGGCTGCTGCTGTGTGCTGGATGAAGGCTATCTTCACTCCTACCCACACTGCAGGTCTCCAGCTTGGGCATGTCAGCTCACTAGGGTCAGTTCAAGCCCTGGTTTTGGAGCCTGGTTCATGGCTGCACATGGGCAGCTGTGGTTTGCCACTGAACTGCTGCGAATCACACTGTTTATTACAGGGGGAGGCTAAACCTGAGACTCCTGCTTCTGTGCTTAGATCATGAGCTGTTAGCTTTTTAAGCGATAGTGAAATGAAATGCTCTGATCCGGTGCTGTTTTGAAGAAAGGCAAGTACAGTAGTAAAATTCCCATTTTGCCTTTCTTGCATCTTGAAATCTTCAGTTTGAACTCTGTTGTAACCAAGAAATGCATGTACAGAATAATATGACAACTTGCTATAACTCTCTGCAGTAAGCTGATTGAATTTTATAGCTGGTGTTTATGAAGATACAGGTATTGCTCATTCTGATGCCTCTAATTTTAAAGGCTTTCCAGACAGATTGGATGAGCACATAACCTGATGTTACATTCTTATAACTGTTAAAGTTAAACATACACAGCCCTTGTGGGAACAGTGAGATATGCAGTCTCTTTTGCAAAGGTAACTACAAGTGTAAAATATACTTTCATTTGTCCTCCCACTCCCTTTTGGAAACTGTATGTACCTTGGCTTTTAAATTGTCTTAGAGATAAAGCAAATGAATGGAAGTCTGGCTTTTAAGAAACTTGGGCCTTTTTTTTAATGCAAATCTCTAATAAGGTAAGAAAAGACATGAAGATCAGAAGAGACAGTAGGCAATATTGAGCAGAGAACTAAAATGATGCTGTGCAGTGGAAGAGCTGATGACTGTGGAACATCTGGCTTCCTGTGCACATATCAAAAATTATTTGAGAAGAATCAACTTTTTTCTCTAATGCTGGGCAGAAACAGAAGTTGCAATTTTAATGTTAAAGCATGCAGCTTTGCACTTGTGTGAGTATATATATATATTGCTGGCACTTAGGTTAGAGAGACTGTACTCTGTATTTTTTAAATGAATAAAGTAGAAAGGAACAAATGTCTGATACTTTTTTCCAGGGGTGATCTTATTGCTTGGCAACATAAACCCTCTTTTTCAATTATTTATTCAAAGTTGGTATGTGCTTTTAAAACATTGCATTAGATCAGGGTGGCTTGTTTCTTTAATTAGTATTCAGACCACTGTGAGGCTATTTTTTTTAAAGTATCTGTGTATTTTTCTTTTGCTTAGTCAACTGCATAATAAACATCTCTTTGCCTTTTGAAATTTCTTTTGTTCAGGGACTGCTTTCTTCCAAGGAAATAGGAAGTAGCTTGTGTAAAAGAATACCAAGCTAAAAACCCATTTTGCTTTCAAAGTGTAGTGCTTAAGGAGATAGTAATTTTACTATTTGCTGATATACGCACACAGATGCAGACCCAGTCTTTAACTGCACTGTCAGTTTTCTCACTGTCTTTGAGCGCTGACATCTGTTGGTGCGCTGAATGGTGATATTAATGATAAGGCTTTACCCATACTGCTGTCTGTAGGGAAATCTGCTGCATTTTATTGTGGTTATAGTTCTCCACCCATCTGCGATTTTGAGAATTGCACTTTAAATGATGCGTTGGACCTAAATAGTAATACTAGATTCTTCAAACTGAAGCTTAAAGAACAGAAATAGATGTTAATCATTTGCAGTGATGGATTTCTTCTCCTCCTCTCTCCCCCACATCATGGAACAGAAAACCTTATTACCATTTAAAGAGTAGAAGAGTTATACACATGACATATTTTAAAAGTCATAATACTTTAAAGCTGCATGCTGCTTGCTTTTTTTTTCTGGTGAGATTGTCTGAAGAACCACCACGGGGAAAACTATGCTATGTAAAGACAAACTCCAAGTTGACGGATATTTTTATGTCTTATTCTGTAGAGCTCTAGAGTAAGCATGGTACTGAACCTGAAATGACTTTTCACAGAAGTGTGTGTGATACTGTCAAGGGCTGAAGTGACATCACAGATCAAGAAGGGCATTTAAAAAAATAACCTTTCTGAAGAAAAGCCCATAAATGTCTCCATGCAGTTTCTTTAGAAAAAAATCACTGGATTCCTATATTGAGACAGAGATGTATCCATATTTCTCCCCTTATAGCTTTTACATAAGGGCCCAATATATTGTACAGTTGGTAAATGACAAATTCTGTTGCCTGTAACTAGAGTTGTAGTTTTTGGAGGGCAAGCTCTCATCTGAATATAAACCTTGAAAAAAGTAAAAGGAAGACACTGTTTGTTTGGTTGCTTGCTTTTTGTTTTTTACAGAGTCATCTAAATTGAAAATATAATTATACATATGCTGCAAGCAAAATCCAAAACATTAGGATGGAGAAAATAAATCCTTGTATTTCAATAATCAGTTTTGCTCGAGTTATATTTTATCATATAAATCTAAACCTTGCAGAAAGTTGATGCTCTGTGAGAATGTTTTCAGACTTCATGGAAACAGTTTTCATATGCATCCTGGTCACCTGAAAGCATTATAGAGACATGGTTGGTCTGCATTTATGCACACTGTAGTCCTCTTTGTTCTTTCTCTCAACCTTCTGCTTACCTTATGATTTTCTTGTTGAGAAGGAAAGAGATTCACACCACTGGACCTCTAAAGACTCCATCTTTTGCTTAGAGCAGGGCTGACTTCAAAATTAAATCAGGTTGCACAGAATCATGTGCACTCAAGTGTGGAAAATCTCTGTGGAAGGTGGTTTTGCAGCTCCTCTGGACAAATATATTCCAGTGTCTGAAGACCCTTATTGTAATTTTCAATTATTATTTTATCTAGTTAGAATTTCTCTTGAAGCAATTCATGACCACTGGCTTTTCTCCTTTCATTGTGCACTACTGAGAAGCGCTTGGCTACCTTTTCTCTTTTGGGCACCAACTAAGTTGTTAAGAAGCCTTCTCTTCTCCAGTCTTAAACCCAGCTCTATCTATCTCTCCTTGTATGTCATGTGTTCTCAATTTTTTTTTTTTTTTTAATCTCTCATTGGTACAATGGAGCTGAAAATCAAGAACAGGGTTCCCATTTGAGGCATCAGGAATGTCACATAGAAAGTGTTCATTGCTCCCCATCAGTAGCAAGCACTTTTGGCAATGCAGCCCACTCTACAGTTAGCCTTCATCACTGCAAGAATGCCTTGCTTACTTGTGTTCAACAGGTTGTTCACCAGGACCTCTAGGACATTTGCTGCAAAGCTGTTTTCTAGCCTGTAAGTACCTGTCATGTACTGTGGCATGGAATTATTCCACATTAGGTATAAGATTTTTGCATTTGCTTTGTTTGGCATTCACAAGTCTTGTCAGCTAACTCCTTCAGCTTGTTGAGGTCCTTCAGATGGGAGCTCTACCCTCTGGCTTCTTGGTTGCTGGAGTTTGGCGTTACCCATGAAATTGGTGAGGGTGTGTTCTGCTCTGTTGTTCTGATTAACTCTGGAGAAATGTCATTCATAGCTAGCCATTAGGTGGACTTTGACCTGTTTACTGCTTGAACTTGTCAGTCCAGCCACTTCTTTTCATCAACCTTGTTGACCAGCCATCTAGTCCATGCCTTTTCAGCTGCCGTAAGGCTAAGAGGGACTGCATCAAAAAACATGCTTTATGAAGTCAAGGTAAATGGTGTCTGCTGCTGTCCTTATCCCGAGCCAGTGGCTTCATCATAATAAGTAACTGGGTTGGTTGAGCACATTTTGCCTTTGGGAAATTATGCTTGCTGTTCACAAAGGTGTTTCTGTCCTTCATGTTCCTGAAAATAGATTCAAGGAGGATTTGCTCCATTTTCTTCTCAGGATTTGGAATAAGTATGACTGGCTTGTAGGTCCCTGGATCTTCCTTCTTGTTTTTTTTTTCTCAGTTATCAGGGACTTCCCTTGGTCACTATGGTATTTCAAAAGTGATCTGGAGGGGCCTTGCAATGACATCAGCCAAACCCCTCAGCACCATCAGAAGTATCTCATCTGGTCCCATGAACTTGTGTATGTCCATTTTGCTTAAGTACTTCATCCTAAACTTTGTTTTCATTTACCTGACACCTTTCCCCAGGCCCTTGACACTAAGCCCTACAAGTATGCCTGGTCAGTAAAGACTGAAGCAAAAAAAGACCAAGTGGTTGAGCCTTTTTGTCCTTGTTCTGTTTGGTCCCTCTTGCTGCTGATGTACCTGTAGAGGCCACTTCTGTCCTGTGGCAGTTCACAGCTAAGCTTTGACCTTGCCTGGTGCAGGGCAGCATTCTGCACTGCCATGGGGAAGCACCTGCTGCTGCCCCTCTGTGAGCTTTCCTGAGGGCTTGGCATCTGGCTCAGCCAGTTGCTCCCTGTGCAGCCACCCTGGTCTCCTGCCATGGGCCATTCTCATGCTTGAAGATAAATTAAGTCTTCTGGTTGCCTTTGCACCTGTGGGGAACTCTCCCACGGGATCCTGTGGACCAGTTCCCTGAACAAACAGAGCTTGTTTCCCTGAAGTCTGGGGTCTTTATTACTTAGTACTCAGTTCCTTCAGGATCTTAAACTCTCCTGTCTAGCCTTTAGATAGACTTGAGGTTTATACGTTTCTCATTCATGCATTAATTGTTTTGAAGTGAGCTTTTATTATGAGAGGTGGGTTGGTAGAGGAGAATGGCATGTAGCCTTTCCTGGCTGATTTGCATTGTTGCTACTTCTCTTGGTTTCATTAGGGAAGCCCAGCAGACAACACTATGTTAGTCCAGTGGGTATTTTGAAATCTTTAAAAATGAGGAAATATTTGCTGGACAAGCAGATATGTTTCATATAGGAAATTCCATTTGAATTTTTGAAACACAAACTATTGATGGAAAACAAAACTTAGAGTTGCAGCTTTTGCCACTTTAGTGGATGTAAATGGGTTACTAGTGTACTGACATGGGCTGGGAGACCTGCCATCGGAGAATCATGTGCTGCTTTAAAGCATCGTTACTCTGCATGCTTCTGATCAAAATATAAATAACCTGATGTTTATACATTGCAAATACAAAATTAAGGACATGAAAGCTAATATAGTGTCAAAGTTGAGAAGGTCAAGGTTTGGCTTATAACTCAAATAGATACCACTGAATTAGATTTAGAATCATAGAATCATTTTAGTTGGAAGACACACTCAAGATCTTCAAGTCCAACCATAACCTAATTCTAGCACTAAACCATATCCCTAAGAACCTCATCTATGTGTCTTTTAAACCCCTCCAGAGATGGTGGCTCAACCAGTCCTCTGGACAGCCTGTTCCAATGCCTGACAACCCCTTCTGTGAAGAATTTTTTTCCTAATATCTAATCTAAACCTCCCCTGGTGCAACTTGAGGCCATTTTCTCTTGTCCTATCACTTGCTACTTGGGAGAAGCGACCAACACCCTCCATGCTACAACCTCCTTTCAGGTCGTTGTCAAAAGTTTTGTTTAATTTTTTTTTCTTAAGGGCCTAGCTTCATTTGTAAGCACTTAAAATTAGTAAATACTTATTGCTAGTTTACAAACGTGTGTTTTTTGATTAAAATTCCATCTGTTTTGTGTGGCGCATTTACAGCATCACTATATAAATATTTTTACAGTAGGGTTGTACTATTGCACTGCACTACCAGTTCATGAGAATCCAGCTCTTCAGTATTTGACTTTCTGTCACTTTTGACATCACAAAGAGGCCTGGTTTTACAGAAGCTTGGTTTTGAAAATGAAATCTTTTTTTATACTGCTTCATACTCAGCATCCAAACTGGCTAGTTGCTCCTAAAAGGGTAGGTTTTCTATATGAATGGTGGTACATGAGTATCTCTTCAGTTTGACATGCCTACTCTGATTTCATTGATGTGAGAAGCAAAGCTCTTTCCAGCTATAGCAGGGACTATATAACCTTCCTTTTGCCCCAACTTTACGATACTTTGTTATGGAAACGGTGCTCACCCATAGTTTTTATTTGGCAAAAATGTGAAAAGGTAGCTGTAAAATCTAGATGAGAACTTTTGGTGGGAGCTGAATAAGGTTGTGGAAAGGGCCTTTAAGCTTAGGAAAGGAGTCAAGCTTGTTTTAACTTTAATTAGTTTTTTTTTCCCTTAAATGCTGTACTAAGTTTGTGTATGGAGGTTTCATTTAGTCAAGAAAGTAAGTTATTTTGAATCTTGTCAAGCAATCCGAAGCTTGACCAGTGGCCGCATCTCTACTTTTACATTTTTTACATGAAGTAAAAATTCAGCATTTCATTTTCTGATGTAAAGCAGGTCCTGTAGTCTGGGCTATTTAAGGTCACAGCATTTGGGTCTCTCGCATGTGTAAATAAACTTTAGCTGAACAGTATTCTGATCTGTATGTGCTGGACAGTGAAAAAGCTTTTTCTTTGTGTCTGTAGTCTTGGTCTTGAGAACCTAGAAAGATACAACTATTACAAAATTATTCTAAACACATAATAGTGTGCTGCGAGATGTTACATGTGTTCATTCAGCTTTCTGCCGTGCTAATTACTCATTAGTGTGTTCTGGGATGAGGGGATTTTTTTGGCGTTTTTTCTTCCTTTCTGTTTTTTCTGTTCCCTACTGAACACAGTATTTTTGTGATGCCTGTTTTATTCTTTATTTGCCATGAGAAGTCTTATCCACTTCAGATTCATGCCACTGTTTGAAAAGTGTTTATATTCTGTTTTCTGAGGAAAGAACAAGGCCAGCAGCTGATGCTGAAGACATCTCAAAAACATCTTTAAAAGCCCCCTATGTTTGTGTGAACAGCGCAGCACAAATAAACACACAGATCCACTACCTCAATGTCAAACACACCTAGTGTCTGTTTTACCAGCCCTACCCTATGTCTGTTTTACCAGCCCTACCACATGGAGACACATTTTCCTATGAACTTTGTGGCTGGTTTTACTGCAGCTTCGCCAATAATGATTCTCCTGTACTTGGTAACTTCACGTTGCTGTTAGTCCTGTGTTATGTGGGGAACTTCTGCAGGCTGTAAAAAGAGCTGTGAATGTGCTATAATCAGAAAGAAAATAGCTTATTCATAATTTCTCTTGCATATTCCTGCTGTGCTTGAATATCCAGTTTCCAATATGCTGTTTACAGGAAACATCCTGGGTGTCATTGTACATGCTTAAGTCAAAACAACTGGGAATTTGTTATGTGTTATCTTTTCTATCACCACTATGCCCCCACCCCCCAAAAAAAACCCACTTAAATTTCATCTTCTGTCTTTTCCTTAAAGTTGCAAAGGACTTGACTGAATTCCCCAAAAATGTTACATAGAAGGAGGAGAGAAACTTTTTGGGTTTTCTGATGGGATAAGGAACAATGAAAGCATGTGAAGGAAAACTTGCTCATCTTTCATTGAAAACTAATAACTGGGAACATCACAGATGTGCCAGTAAAGAAACTAGCATATAAAAGAGTGTTTGGAGTGAAGTAGAGGAAGCCTTGTGTGTGTGTGTGTGTATACATACGTGTGTTAATAAAAAAAGACCAAAGAAAAAGCTCATACCTTAATATGTGGAATTATTGCCAAAGAAGTAGAGCCAAACTATGGTTTTTCCCATCTTTTTAAACATGGTAAAGATAGGATTGTAGCACACTTTTCTGTCTGTATTTGCTCTTACTGCAATTAGCAGGGATGTTTCACAGCTGTTATGGCTTGTACATGAATCTGAAACTTGAGAAAGGCCTCATTTTGGCTGGTGAGTAAGGAGGAAGTGTTTTGCAGCTCAGATGATGAAAGGTACTTCTTGAAACATACTGTATAGCTATATATGAGGGTGTACTAATGACTTCATTGTATGAAGTCTGATTAAACATTTTAGTATTCATATATTTTACCTTTTACCCTTTGGGCTGCTGGGCAGAAATAACATTTTTGATCTTCAGAACTGCTACTACTAATTAGAGACCTCTTTGAATAAGAACAGCATTTGCTTGCAAGTCACAACCTGTTTTAAAATAAATTGCACTCGCTGTTTTATAGCTTACTGGAAATCCTTATCAACAGTTCTCGATCAGGTTTTTATACAAGGAATTTGATAACAATTTGTAGAGTTAATCCACATAGTTACTTCATCTAACTTTGGGACACCACTCAGTTTCATTCATGCTCTCCAGGTTTTGTGATATGGTTACTGTTACTGAAGTGGCTATGACCTCAGTAATACTTCTGGGGTGAATTTAGGATTATTTTTTTTCCTTAGCAGAATTTTCATTTCTTTTAGCATCTGTCTGTAAATCTCCTTGATTCTGTTTTTACAGACAAATACTGAACATATGTATTGTGAGGAAAAACAAATAATTTTTATCTCTATATCTTTGAAAGATGTATACAGTCACTTTCCCCAAATCAGCACAAACCCATGTTCCTTTTGTTCTCCCTTGGGTTTAGGCAGTACACTTAAAAATCTAGCCAGCCAGATCAGAGCTAGAGGCAAATTTACCAAAAACACAGCAGTTTCTTTTAGCACACACTTTGCCACTGAAAAATCCTTTTCCCTGAAGGCAGAGTACATGTGCTGGTGTTGGTTGTAGGACAGGTGTATGTGCACTTGGTGCCAGCCTTTTGGGCTGCAGGGGCCAAATGTTTCTGGAAATGAATGCAGACTGGAATATTTGTACGTTTTCTTGAAGCTTTTGTCATATGATGAACTGTACTCCTTTTATTTGCTTTATAAAAAGCAGATGAAAAGCAAACTAACTTAAATTCTATTTCATTGTGATCTTTAAAAACTACACCTTGCATGAACAAATTGATTACAGTAGTTTGCTCCCAAGAAGAATATTAGTGTACACACAGGGGATCACCAGCAGATCCCTCCACCTGGGGTGAGGGATTAAACTCTCCCACTGTCTACCTTTTCTGGATACTTATGGCATGAAACTGGCTTTTCCAATGCTTTCTTAAAGCTTTCTAATATTTCTTCTGCAGTACTGAGCATGGAAACAGGTAGGAACTGGGGCACTGCAGTTTATGGCCACATCTGTCAGTTGCAAACAAGGCAAATGCTACTCCACAGGGATTGCTGTTCTTGAGGACTGCAGTAAGCAACTTCTCTTAAAATCAATGAAAAAAAGCCAGACTGCAAGTGTTAAACAAGTTTTTTAGGGCATGAGTTTTGGAGGACTTTAATTTTTTAATTTGAATTTATTTTATACTGCTGGGAATCTTCAAATGCTGATGTATTTCTGATGTGTTGCCTCTCTTGCAGACCCTTCTTTTTCTGTTCTGCTTGACACCTCCTTGGGTTTAGTTTGCAGTCTAATTACAGCACTAGTTTGCACCAGCAGGCATTATTGACTTTTAGAAGCAGGTATGTACATTTGGTGCTTACTTCAAAACTTCCTCAAAAAACCTGAAGTATTTTATCAGTATTTAAACTTGATAGTTTCTTGCTGTGGCTCCTGGTTATTATCTGTGAGCAAGTAGTGGTGGCATCAGGTAGAAGGTAACATTCTGAGTAGGCATGGAAAAATTGAAAGTCTGAGCTGCGGCATATTTTAATTACACTGGTATGTTTGTGAGCCCAGCCACAGGCCTGCTCTCTGGATTCAGTAGTTGGCCAGAGGCCCTGGTACGAGACCAGCTCCAGTAGCACCATACACCAGAGCAAAGCCTTCTCTCCTCCTGGATTGCACAGCCCAAAGGCTTTCGTGCCATGTCTCATGGCTCTTGGATGGGACACGAAAAGCCCTCGGCTTCGGCACTTCAGCTGTGGGCTCTGACTGGTGTGACACTTCTAGAGGGCTCTGCTTTAATTTAGCTGGAGCAATGGTTAGTGACCTATTTTGGAGTCAGTAGCAGATGAACAGACTGCCTAGCAGCTTTCCTCAAAGCTACTGTGCTAGTTCATGTAAAAGGACTAGACTCAAAGCTGATTTCTCCTCAAAGAAATGACAGCCTTAAAAGAATACAGGATATTAGTGTGTACAAGTAGAATACAAGGAAATAAGTCTCTTCTGTTCAGCAGGGTAAGGCGGTGGTAAGTTTGGTGTGTTTGTTTTTATGACTGACAGATGAGACAATAAGATTTCCCCTTCAATATCCATATCAGCATTTAATTGCCTGCCTTAGCTAGTGCAGGTAAATTTTTAACTCTCAGTTAACCATGCCAGCTAAAAGTTTGTAAATAGGCTTAACCTGACATACTTGTAACTACACGAAAATGTGGGGGAGGGACATTAGCCAGTACTGTTAAGAGCTGTTATTGTGGCAGCAAAATCCATGACAGTATGCTAGTGTGGGGCACAGGGTTGAGTTTCCAGGTATGGAGTTCTTCTGTTATTACAAAGCAGATCTTCCCATCCTTAGGTACACTGCTCACTCATAACTTACTGAAGTTTCCACCTGTAGTGATAGGCTTAACTTTTACTTAACTGATCTCACAGAACTGTTTTTGTTGTTTCTTTTGGTTTGGTTTTTTTTAAGGTGTTTTAGACAAGTAGGTTTTTATTTAAGTGACAAGCTAATTCTGCCAAATCTGCATCTCCTGGTCACGTAGCATCCTGTGTTTTCACTGCTATTTTTGAAGGTAATTTACTTGTTTGAAAAAGTTCCACTTCCCTTTTAGAGAGTAGCACATTAATTGTGTAGAGGAGTCAAATTTAGATTTTGACACACATTTCTTTGTACTAGTCCTCAGTTCATATTTCAAATACACAGAGGTTTAGTGTTTCACAAAACGCTTATCAGATAAGTGCATGAACTACGTAGAAGTGAAAGTCAGTGGTCTCTTAAATTAAGTCTCCTAATGTGAACTCTAGGTTGCTTGGATTCTAAATTAATACCATGCCTTTTAAAGAAAAGTACTTCATTTTTCTTCTCCAAAATTGTGTACTTATAGATATGTCCCAGCAATGCAATGCAATTAAAAGCAGTGAGGTATTTTACAGTATTTTTAAGTAGCTAAGAAGAAGCTACTAAGTAGCTACTAAGAACATGCTTCAAATCAGGAAAGAACACAACTAAGATACATTGTGTTCTACTGTAAACAAATGATGCCAAGACTTTCCAAATAGTCCTGGTTTTAAACAATCAAAGAAACAAACAAAAAAATCACTATGATGGAACCAAGTCCTGATGTGCAGATGAGCTCTCTATGTGTGGTCAATCATCTCCTGTGCATGTGGAAAATGTAATTCAGCATTTTGTGAAAGTGGGCAGACAAGGCCAACTTGCGGATGTGTCAGGAGGTTTTGTTGTGGTGGTTTTCTTTTCAGGTGGTCGCTACAGGATGGAAAGCTTGGAATGAGAAACTAACGTGGCTTTTCTGTGTTAGTGTCAAGTACAGCAGCAGGGGAACACTTAGAAGAATTCTCAAATTCATTGATGTCAGAGTGAAACATTTCACATTTTAATGAAAATTTAGTGTTAGAATAACAACTATTTCTTCCCCTTTTGTTTTCAAAGGAGGAGCTTATGAAAGAGTAAGTTCTAGAAATTAAATTGCAGTTTTGAGGAGACTGTGAGAAGCTCTCTAAATAGCTTTTATGTTCGACTTCTGTGCTCAAAAAAGGGAACTTTGTATGTTTCTGGAGAAAGACAATATCCTTAGAAGGACTGAAACCTCTGTCCTAAACTGTCATCTCTAAGGGGTGTTAGTTTAACATGCTAAATGCTATATTTGAATCCTTAAAAAGCTCTGGATTTCTGTTATACGATTCTGCAATCAATAAGTGTATGGAGACAGAAAGATCATAGGCCAGTAACCTGCATGTCAGTATGAGTAAAAGATTGCTGCCCATGAACATGGCATAGAAACTGGATGCTATGGTAACACACGGCTATTTTATGTAAGGTTTTTATGGATGGATTTTATGAAGCATTTCAGAGAATATCAGAACTGCTTCCTCATTTTAGGATGCAGGAACTAAGGCAGATTTAAAGTACTTTAGTTCCTTCTAATACACGAATAGTAGATATTTAGAAGGATGTTAAATTACGCATCTCTGACAGTCTACAACAGTCTTCACCAAAACACATAAGAAAAGCATACTTTGTTTCAAAATTTTAAGATTCTATAGATTCGGTGTTCTCTAGGAAAGTAATTGGGAGAAAGAGGTAATAATAAGACCTGGATTTTTATGGTGTATTTATGGTGTTATTTAAGCCTATTCTGAGAAATATTCCCATTTGTCAAATATAGGGCACAGCAAATGAAACTACTAGGTGGCAAAATCAGAACAAATCTGTTCGTTACACATATTGTAGAGCCCTTTCTGCAGGATGTTGTGAATATTAAAAGTTGACACAAGTTCAGAAAACAGTTGAGTAATTTTATGAAAGAAAACTCTACTGGGGATTATTAATCATACAGGCATCACATCTGGCTCTGAAAGTCCCTGACTCTCAAACTCTGAACACTCACATTAGTCATAGAATGTATTTCTGTTTGCTTGTCCTGCTGCTCAACTTTTGTTAGGGATAAGAAGCTGTAGCTTTAGACACTAATCTAGCAGTTATTTTTTTTTTGTTTGGAATCTTATGAGAACTGGAATAGTTGTTGTCTGGCTTGTACTGCGGGAAATCTGTTTTTGAGAGAGGAACAACCACTAAAAAAAGGCCCTGAAGATAGATGCTGTAATTATTTCAGAGTGGCACAAACAGAATTCCTATGTGTCTTAAATAGAATTACATTATTATTACTCCAAATGCTCTGTTAATGAGCTATAAATGTGTGGGAAGGTCTGTTCTATCCTGTACATTTTTAGGACTTCAGGAGGTCCCCTGTAGCTGTTCTCCCTCCAGCAGGAGGGAGAGCACCCAGGTTCTACCTCACTGTGGTCGGAATATCAACAGATCTCTTGTCCTGTTCCAAGATGTGTTGACATTGTGCCCCCAAACATGTAATTTGTTTGCCTTTATATTTCCTTCTCTCATTTTTCCCTTTCCAAGTTCTTTTCATCATCCTTATCGCTTCCCAATTAAACATCTCAGCCCTGTTTCCCTTTCCCTGCTGGCCTCAGTTTTCTTGACTGGTGAATTCTGTTAAGCTGGTGCTCCCCTTCTGTTATCTCTAGTGCCTGCCTGCCCTTTCTCATGTTACTGTCTCGTTAGTGGTGCCACAGGACAGGGTGAGCCATCTGCATGCATGCTACTCCTCCTCTGTTATCTGCAGCATCTCCTACTCGGTGGTGGGGTTATCTTGTTAGAGGCACCACAAGCCTGGGCGTGCCATTCACACACTACCCTGACATGCAGAAAGCCTTGTAGTCTGTAGTTCTTTGTGTCTGTGCCACAGGAAAAACTGCAGAATAATATAGTTTATATATACATCTATGTTTACAGAAGTAGAGATGTAGCTGAGGTTTTCCTAAAGTCTTTTTATAGGGATAACCACTGCCATTTGCATTGGAGATTAGGGAATTTGGTAGCTGGAACAGGATAGACTTGGAAAAAGGGTCAACCCCAGACCTGGACAGTGAACATTTCCTGTGGAAAACTTTGAGATTTAGAGAAGAAATGTGAGACAAAAGAACAATTTATTTATTTTTGAAAAACGTTTCACCCAAAAGTAAAATCTTCTGAATTTACAAGATTTGCTTATGGACAGCCAGTAAACCAGAAATGAAACTTGACAGGACCTGTCAAGCAGGCTGCTAGGGAGGCTCAGTCCCTGCCTGCTCTTCTCATCCATCAGCCTTCCTGGGAAAGATTCATCAAATTTCGGCTTTCTATCCACAGCAAGTGAAACTGATAATGTTTTTGGCGTTTTGTTTGTCTTTGGTGGGGTGAGGTTTTTAAACATGGACAGTTGGATTTTCAACAGGGAACTTCCCCACCAGCTCTATTTGTAGCTCATTGAATTGACATAGGTATTATTTTTTTGAAATTAATATGACAATTTAGATGTACTGTTTTCATTTTGGTTTACCTTTGAAGTATTTCTTAGAAAGAGCTGCAGCAAACTCCCTAGATTATTTTGGATAGTTTAGGCTGAACTATCCAAAACAGTTTGAGGGAGAGCAAAGACTTTGTCTCTTCTGCATTGTAGTTTTAAGTGCAATAAAGACTTTGATCTCTTTTGGGGAACTTGAAATAAAGTTCCCAAAATCAGCAGAGCTGATCTGGAAAACTTACATGATTTTACATACCTGCCAGAAAAAAAGCAAGAGAATTAAAAGAGAGGAATAATGTGTGCTGGAAAATAAGTCCCATCCACAGTCTTATCTTTCAGGCTTGCAGGTCTGTTAACTCTACAGATGGCTTCACTGTTCCCTTTGTGGGAATACATCTATCTCTATGGGGTGGCTAGGGTGGAACGTGTCTCACTACACTGCAGAAAAAATTAATCGTACCATCAGGTATGTTACTGATTGTGCAAAAGAAATTATGCTCCATTTGTGCTGTGAAAGCTTTAAGACATTTGAAGCACTTTCTGTTAACAGCTTAGGAAGTGCAGTATGAAATTTGGGCCACTATGACCATCCGCTTTCTCGTATCCCATTAATTTGTAACTGTCTGTATCTTCTGGCAGTGATTCCTGAGTGTTTGCCTTTTCAGTAACAAACCTAACATTCATGTGTTTCATTTTCTCCTTTTTTTCATGTACAAATATGTTCAGGAGAAGCCCTTACTTTCTGTATGCCTTTACTTTTATCTTGTTCTCTTTTTGTCCACTTACAAATAAGTAGAGCTAATTTTTCAGCCTTTCCATTGAGGAAAATATCTCCATGCCTCTTAATTGAATTATTTTTCTTCTGCATCCTCTACTGCCAGGAGGTGATTGGAGCAGACCACTAGTATTCATCTTGGCTGTTTTAATTGCATACCGGTTTTACGGTGGTCTGTTTGTTTCCTTGTATAACAGAGCATCTGATTTCTTCTGCCTGTCATGAGAGCACAAGCACAGACATTTTCCATAAGCCTGTGACAGCTCTTCTCAAATCCATGTAGAGCTGATAAAATGTTAATGCTAGTACAATTTACTATCTCATTTATAAAGGCTTCTTTCTGAGGAACATTTGGATGTGTAAGAAAAACATTGTGCAAAGCATTAATATGTTATGTATAGCACTGGAAGAGATGCTAAGGGTTAAATTACTTCTACTACATAGAAGTAGATTTGTTCAGATTTTTAAGGTTGTTTTTAAGTTGTGTCCTTCCACAAAAGGATTCACTGTGTCTGTACACCTTCCAGTATAAAGATGTCATTTGCAAGCTGTCATCCTTAACTCGAGCTTGAATGAAGCAAATTATAGATACCAGTAGGTACATTTCATCTGTTGGGCATGAAGGAAAGTGTCTTATTACTTTTTTGCAGATGTGTTTATGTGAACTGGAAAGCTAACTTACAAATCTGGTCACTGTTCTGTAACATATATAAGCTGGTAGTGGTTAAGCAAAAGGTGTAAGGCAGGGGTGTCAAGCTCATTTTCACCAGAGCCCACATCAGCCTCGTGGTTGCCTTCAAAGGTCTGAATGTAATTTTATGACTATAAATCTAAGAGTAGTTACAGACCTTAGACCTTACCCCTGTTGTAAGTTCTGAGTGTCATGGATTTGGGAACTTTACCAGCACTGGTTGTGTCAGGATCCACATAATGTTTCAAGAAGAAAACACATGCCACACAAAGAATGATAATATTGAGGTTTACAATACCAATTTCAAATACAGCTAAAGGAAAATAACTGATATGTGTTTTCTGTTGCAGTGGTTCTTTAACCATTTGTACAGAGGGTGATGACTAATTTACCACAACAAATTTTTGCCTCAAAAAATTTGATACAATACAGCCCGTGTTTCCTGGATATAGTTTGAGGGCTGAAGAAATCTTTCTTAAAATATTTTCCTTCTGAAATTAAATGTGGCCCTGGGTAATCTGTTTGATAGTCCTGACCAAGATAAGTAGATGTAAATGTGAAATGGGCAGAAATCATTAATTTCTACAGGACACTGGGTCTTCATCATTTTCACCAGGGTCTGATTATCTTAATTGTTGTTCTTGAATCTTTCTATACTAAGGCAATAAGAAGATAGCTCTCAACTTTCTATCAGAAATGAGCTGGCAGTGTTTTGCATAGCTGAAGTAGTTTATGCAATATAGAAAATACCGTGATATATTTCTGAAGGCTGGGAAAAAACCTTTATCAACTCATAATTCTTATCTGGAATATTTTAGACAGCTACAATCTTGGGCTGGAATTCAAGTTGCATCCTTGTTGCCAGTGGGGAGAAGCAGGTCAATTTATTTGGTCTGTAAAATTTAGGTAAATATGTGCAATCCACACTGTATTTAATGGGATCACGGGATAACTTGGTCTGGAGGTCCGAGGAGGTCCCTGTTCCTGCAGCAGCCGGCTTAGCGCTGGCTTAGACCGGGCTGCTCAGGGCTGTGTCCTCTCAGGGATGGAGCCGGCACAGCCTCCCCAGGCAGCCTGTGCCTCTGGCCGATGGGGAAAAGCCTTCTGCTTGTCACCATCTGAACCTCTTTTGCTTGGTCCAGCCAATGCCACTTGTCTTTCTGGCCCCCTCAACCACCTCTGTGCAGGTACAGGGGGTGGCTGTCAGCCCCCAGAGCCACCTCTGCCCCCAGCTGAGCCAGCCCTGTCCCTTGGCCTCTCCTCACAGGGCAACTGCTCCCCCATAACCAGGTTGGGCTCCTTCGCTGGACTTGTACCAGTTTATTGATATATTTCCTGTACTGAGAGGCCCAGAAGTGGACACAGTATCTAGATGTGGTCTCCTGAGCACTGAGAACAGGGGGATAATACCATTCATTGATGGACAGGCTGTAGTCCTGCTGCCTGGGCACTGCTGGCACGTGCACATCTCGCTGTGCACCAGCACCTTCCCCACAGAGCTGCTCACCTGCCCAGCCATCCCCAGCCTGTACCGTCCCCAGGGGCTGTGGGCTTCGCCTTTATCCCCACTGAATTTCATGAAGTTCCCACTGAACTGTTCCTCCAGCCACTGTGAATGGCAGCCCAGACTCTCGGATGGCATTTGTCTTCCCCAACCTAATCTGGTGTCACCTGTGAGCTTGGTAAGGGTGCATTGCATCACATCTGATAAAAGATGTTGAAGGGAGAAGTCAGAGATCAGTGTCATCTGCTTTTGACTTCTGTATAACTGGTTTTCAGCTGTTGGGAAACAATCCAATCCCTTTGCTCTAATTTCAGGCTATTAGGCTGAAGATAACTTCTGTGAGGGTAGAAGTAATGATGCAGACTTAGCCCTTGATCCATGCAGCAACCGCATATCAGATTAATCTATGTAAATACTTCTCAGTGAACAGGCTCTCTGACTTCTGAAAGTGCAGTTTCACCATCACCACAATAATGAGCTTTAACAGTGGAGTACTTCATCTTCTTTAATTGGCTGGTGGAGAGGGTGTTGGAAAGGAACAACTCAATTGGGGCAGGGGAAGAGGAGAAAACATACTTAGAGCTGACAATTAGTGTCACATGGATAAGGATTTGATATGGTCTGGTCTGACCTCTTGTCTAAAGCTGATGGCCTGAGGGTGGGGAAAGTATTTATTGTCAGTTCTCAGTATTCTGGAAAGCTCAAATTGCTCTGTGCTTTGTGAGTTCAGTGATAACGTCAAGCTTAGTAAGTTCCTCATTAACTGATACCTAATAGTTTATGTAACTGGTTTGTGTTTTTACTTACTGTTACTAGCTACTTAACTAGGTTGGTGGTAGTCCCAAATCTACTAATAATGCATGGCTCACTGTTTAATTTTCTCTTTTAGAAAAAAAAGAAAACCTGATATGAAAAAAATATTTAAAAATAATTGCTTCGAAAGAATACAGTTAAATAAAGGGAAATACAATTAAAGAGAAATTGCATTTAGAAAATACATCTCAAATTTTGCCGGTCAAGCATTCTTATCACAACTGAAAACTTCTTACCAGCAAGGATATTTTCTTGTCCCTCTTAGTTTGTGGACCTATGCCCTAGTAGGGAAGCAGGATTGTGGGATGAATAGAGACTCCTTCTGCAAGAGAAAAACTTCTAGTGGGTTGTTTTGGTTTTGTTTTGTTTTCATTGTTGTTCCTGTTTGGTTTTTGTTTTGAAAGACATTCTGGATAGGCCTGCATATACTGACACTTTTCATATAATAAAGTGGACAAAAGTTTGTTACTGACTTCAGTGGCAGAATAAAACTTCCAAGCATGGGAGAGGAGATAGTGAGTTCAAAACGTGGGAAAGAAAAATATACAGGTTCCTTAAATCCACTTTACTTCCTTTTTGTGCATTTTAATCATGCTTAGAAACAGCATCTTGAATAACCTTGATGTTAATCACTTCATCTGGATGTGTTGTACTGCATAGCACTGTGCTTATTTTTTATTTACATTACCCCTGCTGAGATTGGGAACTTCAGCAGCAGCACGGCTATGTAGTGCCAGGTACCCAGTGAACAAGTAGGAGATACAATCTCTGCCATGAATAATTTATAATCTAATTAGAAGCAAACCTTATCAAATAACTGTTTAAAGAACAGTAGGAAAAAATAGAGAACAAAAGCGTGATTGTATCATGCAGTTGCAAGAGCCTCGCTGTTCACACTGTTCAGCTTGGGAGTTCTTGGAAACCATAGCAAGTCATAAGTAGACAGGAAAAAAAAATGACACTGAGTGGGATGAGTCTATATATACCATTATTCTTCATAAAAGTAGTATTTCCACAAATTGCTTTCTTTTTTCTTTCTCTTTTATGACATTAGTCAAATTATGCATGAACTTCAGAGGCTGCTACTAATTCTGCATGAGATCAAAGAAGTGCATTAGTGTTTTGTACAACTCTGCAATGCTTTTCTGCTTGAAGTGAAAATACTTCAGCTTTCTTTCTGGTTACTGTCAGTAATGAACAATGACTTGAGTTCTTGCACATTACCGTATGATGCGATATGTTTCTCTTTTAATGGGTGTTTCACTAATGTGAAACATCTGTGTGATTTGGTTCTCTAAGAATTAGCCATCGGTGACTCTCCTTGAAAAAAAAACCACTGGAACATCACAAATTTGTCACATCAGTGAGATTAAAAAAAAAAAATCCAAGCTGCTGAAATCCTGGATTGTATGAAGAAACATAATCTATCTCTAATACTAGTAATAAGGAAATAATTTTTCAGTCTATCTGTTAAAGAGTCCATCTGACTTTTTTTTTAAAGTGTTTGAAGAGATTTTATCTTTGGAGAAATACAATGATCTTGAGCTGTAGGCTTCAATTATTTTTTTCTGAAATGCAGATCTTGGTAACAGTTTCTAAGTTGTAAGAGGGAGCTGTATGGCTTATTCTTCAGAATGCACTTTTGTTTGTAGCTTGATGACTTGGATGGTTCTTTTAAGATTTCTATCTTGTGTATGTATACAGATGTCAATGGTAGCTGAAACAAGTTGAAAACAGAGCATCTTCAGCATTGTCAGCTATGCTCAATTCCATAATGCTGTACTTCAGTGAGGTATTTTCATTTCTTTTTTCACAGGTGTAGTTACTGAGATCTTGTCATTGGTTCCCCTACTAGTAACTGAGAGTTGGAGGCCAAAGCAGTTCAAGAGCACCTTAATTGATGCTTTCAAGGCAGATGTTTTCAGGAAAAACTCTTAAAATGCCTGCAGAACATATTCAAATCCTAGCTTACTTGGGGGGAGAAGCAAATATATAATCCAAACTGCTCGGTTTTAGAAGGAAATAGTGATTTCTTTCATATCTCTTTTCTTTCTATGCATTGGGTGAAAGACAGCTGAAGTTGAGCAAATGAATCTAAAATTGAACCAAAAGTTTTCTGTTTTGGATGGTTTGAGGTAGTATGAATGCTGTTATAACAGATTTGGGTAACTATATGAGCAAGATTTTTGAAACATACTATTTTTCTTTCCCTGAAATTGGTAATTTCATTTGCCAGAACTTCGGCTTCAGAAAGTGCGGGTGCGTTCTTTCTGGGGAGGTTCATGTGTTGCTTTTGCCTTCCTCGTTTTTGTTTAGCCAAGGAAGGGGCCTCAGCTAGGATGCTCCTGTACTGCACAAATAGTTTGTTTTTCTTACATCTGTGGTGCTGGGATGGCCAGCTAAGAAGCAAACTGTAGACATCACCTTATGCTGAATGTACTTGGAGCATGGAGGTGAACTCTGGTCTTCCTTCAAGTTTCTTTGCCTTATCACCCTGTGACTTCTGCAGAAACGAACTGTGCAATAGTTAAAGCGCCGTGGCCCAGCTCTCACTTAGAAACTAACTGTAAAGCATTCTGGTATCTCCAGTTTTTCAGTAAACTGTACATTTAGAAGTGCTTTACTGTTCAGCAACAAGATCTGACTGAATAATGGGTAAAATGTAGCTTGTTATCACTGAGTAGATTTTTTTATGTTATTCAGTAATTTTCAAATGAGCTTTTTTTTTTTTTTGATGCAGATGTATCAAAGCATCAGGGGTGCTGTTTTTATTAATTATTTCTTACATGAAATAGTCTGATTTTTCCAGTGTGCTTGTGCAATAACAGGATAGGTGCAGAAAATACCTTACCTGCAAATTTTTTGTTCTTTTTAGTTACCTTTTAATTAGAATTCTTGTTACAGAATTAATAGGATAATGTATTCCTTTTAAAATGTGTAACAGAATGAAAAGCTGTGCAACATCTGTCCCTGGTTAACAAATTATGCCCAGAACAGCATATGATGTATATTAGTTGGATAGTTTAATATGCTACTAAAGAGGCTTATAAGCTACTGTGAGGAGTAGAAAATATAGGAATAGAATCTTTTCTGTAGCTTAACAGAACACATTTGGGAATAATACTTAGCATTCCTGTCAGGCTTTCTGTTTGAGGATTTTGAAGTGCTTTGCAATACAAATGATGAATTAATCCTCAGAATAGTCCTTAATGTTTTTACTTTCCCTCTTAGTTCCTTTTATATATGCAAACCTTAAATTTCTGGTTTAATTTGTTTTTGTAAGCAAGAAATAAATTATATGTAGGATCCTGAAATGCTGAGGAGTAGCAGGAGTTTGCTCACATATCCCTTTAATACAGAGCATTAAATACAGAACCATATCAAATATTTCATGATATGATGTGTATGTTTAATATTAATGGAGAATCCTGTAAATCAGTTTGGCTGCCCTAGCTCCATTGTCATTTTAAGAGTGGTAGGGATTTCCCCCACTCAGCGTGCAGCAGTGCTCCGTGCTGTGGGTATCATTCCCAGATGAACTTCTGAGTTGTTACGAGTCTTTCCTTCCCATGACAATGCAAAACGAAGCCGTGTGCTAGATGGCAAATGCCTGAATGTTCCTGAAATCTCTAGCTGCTGCTTAATGGAGAAAACAGCAACTGGGAATTCTTGTCGCTGGCCCATTAACAAATACAAAAGTCTCCACAAGGGGTTTACTTGGCTGAGTGGAAGCGCTGTCAGAAGCACCCACAGGAACCCCTCCAGCCTGGGTGTGCTTTGGAGCGTGGTTGTCATCCACCTGCTAAATGAGAAATGATGACACTTTGGCAGTGACTGTTAAGCAAACATTGACAGTGTGTAGCTGGCTTTTAACTTGGGATAATGGCATTAGGAAATGAGGTTATAAACACTAGAAATCTATCAAGATCCTGATTTGCAGTAATCTTCCTGCTGACAGATAAGAAGTAGATATATATTTATATTATATATATATTTATATATACACACACACATATATATATATATATATATATGTGTAGGTTCATAGCAACAGGATTTATTTTATGTGTCTTGAAGGGGATAAACAAATTTATGTTGCCAGAAGAAAAAGAGAGTATGTTGTCATTTGTATTGTCTTCTGTCAGATTCAAGGGGAAAAAAGTAAATACTACCCAGTGAGGTGAATGTTCTTTGGATATTTGAGATTAATTTTTTTAACAGCTTTGTCTCTGGAATAGGAATATTAACTGAAAATGAAGACCGTAGTATAAAATTCTGTTGACTGTAATTACTACTTGTTAATTTGAAATCAAACTCAAGACATAATTCTACCTACAGAAAAGCTGATCTGAAAATAAACTAGTTTTATGTAGTTTCCTAGTAAATCTTGGTATTCTGATTTTTTTGTTGTTTCTTTGTTTCTTAAAGTTGCTTAAAACTATAGTTTTTCAGCAGTCTAGCATAACAGTAGACTGTAACTGGAAAAAACAGAAGCAGATGTGTATCACTCTTAGTCATGTTTGCATGTCTGCTTAGATAAGTTTATGAACTAATCAGTGAAAAAGTAACTGCAGTAGAACACTCTACATCTTTACCTTGAATTTCCACTACAGAGCAAGTTTGAACAGGGTAAAAAGCTGCATATACCGATAAAAATTACTTTAAAAATCCAATTTATTTTTTAAGGCAATTCAAGGTAGTTATTAGTGATTGAAACACTTTGAGATGTAAAAGACTTTGGAATGTGTTATGATTACTTGTAGAACTGCAATAAAAGATTAGAGAGTTTGAAGTACTACCAAAGCAGTAATAGTGAATAATGACAAAAGTAACAAAGGTCATGCTCTGAAACAAGAAAAATTGTCAAATGATTTCACAACATAGTTGTGTTTCCTAATCCTAGAAAAAAAAGTGTTATGGATTGAGATCTAGAGAAAAATTCACCTAATATTTCATGTTCCCAAGATGCAAATTATTCAATACAAGATCAATAAACTTAGTTAATAACTTCTTTAGAAGTGCAATATTATACTAAATACCATTATGAATATGATGAAATACAGATGTAATACTTTTGATAACTAAAATAAAAAAGATGGACTGTATTGCCAAAAATTATTCACTGTGATAAGCAGTAGATTCTGTGAGAGCATATTAAACAGAACTCTTATATATGCAGCATGATTTTATGAAAACAGATATTGAGTCACCTGAAGGAGATCACACAATTTTCCACAGAGGAATCCTGATTGGTGACAGTGCCTTCAAAGGTACTGTTACATTTACTAATAACAGATTTCTGGAATTGTTGTAGAGTTTTTCAGCTGTACTACAATTTGCCTGGTACTTGGGGACTGTGAAAACAGTTGGGGATAGGTCTTTCAATGGGGGTTGGACAAAATGAGCTCCAGAGTCCCTTCCAACCTCAACACTTCTGTGATCCTGATTCACCGAGTCTCATTTAGGTTCAGTTATTGGTTAACAGCTATGGGAATGGGAAGTAAGGCTTTCTAAAGCTTGAGGTTTTGCTAATGGTTAATATAATATTGTCATCAGAGCAAAGAAAACAGCTGGGGGTTGTGTTGTGGGCACAAGCTTCCTGCCCTGGAGATCCTATGATACATTTTTGTGAGTTCACCTGGGCCAGCAGCCAAGTGCCCACACAGCTGTTGTCACACCTGGTGGGCCAGGGACAGAATGGGAAGAACAAAAGTGAGAAAACTGGTGGGTTAAAATAAAGATAGTTGATTAAGTGGAGAAGGGGGCAGGGACAAGTGAAGCAAAGGCAATCACTCACCACCTTCCACAAGCAGGCTGATGTCCAGTCACTGCAACAGCCACCCAAGAAATCCCCTCCTCCTTCCTCTACCCCAGTTTTCATTGCTGAACATGATGTTACATGATATGGAATATCCCTTTGGCCAACTGGGGTCAGCTGGCCCAGCTGTGTCCTTTCCCAACGTCTTGGCCACCCCCCTGCCCCCATCCTGCTTGTATGGGAAAGCAGGAAAGGGTCAGGATGGAAAAGAGGAAAGTTTTGGTGTTGTACAAGTGCTGTTTAGCAATAGCCAAAACATTGCTGTGTTACCAGCATTATTTCAGCCACAAATTCAAGGCACTAAATGGGCTGCTGACGTTGACTTCATCCTGGCCAGACCCAGTATTGTCATCAACCATGAAAGTTCATGGGGACAAGAGGAAAGTTTAAGTGGGACGTCTGTAGAGGTTTCTTACTAATTCTAGGGACTTGCTTCATTTCCCTTGCTGATTCTGTGAAAGAATGAAATTTTAGTTCCAGCAACAGGAAGGAGAAAGGATTCAGGGAGACTAGACTTAGTGAACACTTCTGGCAGGAGAAGTTTACAAGGTGAGAATAACTTAAATGTGTAAAAAGCAGTGTAAAATGAGAAAGAGAAAATTATTTAATCTAGCAATGAGAGTTTACTAGAAATTAGACTAGCACACTGTTATGTTTTCTTCAGAGTTTTCTTTTTTTTTTTTCCTTTCTTTTTTTTTTAAACATAACTTCTTGGGCTTCCAGTAGCTTAGACTTCTGCCTTCTTCTTTTGTTTCCAAGTGGTTTAAATGGCCCTGTTGATGGTCAGAATGGTACTATTTCATGCAATTATTTTTTTTCCTTTAGTATCCCAGTTATAGAATGTGCTTGAATCCTTTCCTGACGTCATCTTTGACATCTCCCCAGCTTGTATGTAACCACTAAAAATAAACCTTATTTAGTTCTTATTTTTTTCACTCCACCTGGTACTGCAGTATTTCACATCTAAATACTTCTATTGCTGTGCTGATTCAGCATCACTGTTGTTTTCTGGCAGTGTTCTATGCCTGAACTCTTGGGTAATCCTGTGTGAATAGAACTGAATTTTGCACATTTCAAGTGGCTTATGTGTCCTCTGTAGACATTGTGTTGGAGTGCTTTGCAAAATGGCAGTAACTAAAATAGAAAGAAATGGGGGTGCATTATCATCATCTTCTGGTTGACCAACACTGTAGCTGTAGAAAAGGTCTTTTTTTCTGCTTCTGGAGAACAAATCTGTTTGGTTTTGTTTGTTTGTTTTTAATGTTCACTGGCTTGAGAAGGATTTTAAATTTATATTTGAAATGCTTTCTTTAGAGTTAAAGAAATGCACAGATCCTTTTGTGCATAGTGTCAGACAGACCTTCACCTTTTTCTTTTAAGTGACGTTGCTGATATCAGTTATCATAGCACACTTACGTTATTTGTCAACAGAGGTGGGGTAATATTTTGGTGTTTTCTGACTTTGTAAGTAAAATCAGTGCCCCGTTTTTTTTCCTGAAGATGTGAAAGCAGCCAGCTTATTAGTGAGACAGTGCTAGCTAGTCAAGCTTTCGGCTGCTGCTTCTAATTGTGGGTGACCTGAGGAAGAGCTCTGTTGGAAATGGGCTTTGCTAATGCAGACATGGGTCTTCCCAGTTAGCTGTCAGGCTTCTCTAGAGTTTGAGGTTCAATGAACATATCATAGTAAAACTAGAAGGACTGAGGAATACATCTATGCAAATGTAATTCTGCCTATTGACAGAAATAATTTGATTAGTTAAACTGTAGAGGAGTCTGAGAGTATCTGGAATTGTCTGGAATTGATGTTCTCTGTAGCTATGATCTTTGTTTAGACATTTCAAGTAGTCAACAGTGCTTGTACTGTAGTAGTCAGAGACATGACCAGAAGGGCCTTTGTGAAATAAAAAAATGTAGAGATACTGATTTGGGGATGTCTCATGCAAACAGAAAGGTAAAAACCTGTTAAAATTCATTCCTGAACTACCAGTGCCAGTTTTGTCCAAGCAAAGGCTTAAGTATCAGTGGGCTGGATCTATTCAAATTGCTACTCATTATTTTAAAACTTTTTCATTCTTGCAAAGAAAATAAAGCTGTTAACAAATAGGAGATAACTTTAGTGAGAAACTTAATATAGTTTAATAATATCCACAGAGGGGAAAACACGTGGAGTACTTCTGATGTATTGAATTCTAGAAATTGAGACTTCTTGCTAGGTTAGAAGCGCAAACTCACTTGTCCAGCAGGCAGTGCTGATTAAGGTGGGTTTTTTTAGGCTACCATATTTATGGGCTGTTTGCTATTAACACTGTACTATTAACACTGTACTATTAACTGTACTATTAACACTGAATCCTAGTAATTTTTTTTTCCTAAATAGCCATTGATGTTTGTGTTGGAATAACTCCTGTCCTTTGAAAACACTAGAGGGCTCACTGACTGTTTTTGGAGTTGCATTTTGCGTTCAATGTTATATTTATAAACCTCCAAATGTCTAAAGCAAGGATGTTCTAAAGATGCATTTTCTTAGGAGGAAACTTATGTGCTAGGCTTAGTGTATTTATCTAAACCTAGACTTTGTAGAAGAGTTTTAAATTAGAACTTTGATTAACCAAAATAGATTAACCTTTTGCTCAGTAGATTCTGGTGGGGGGGTTTTCCCACTGAAGTATTTCTTAAGGTTTCAGATTTTTTTTCAAATTACTCATTTTGTCTGTTTGGCTTTTTGGAGTCACACATAATAATTTCCTAGGAAGCATTTAGGCAGATGTATCTGAGTACTTAGACTCAGGAAAATGGGAGGACATTTTGGAAAACAAAGAGAGTTGTTCATGAATATGTAATAATAATTATTATTAGAAGGTAGTGTCTCGTGTGTGGGTTAGTTTCCTGTCTTACTGTCTAGGGGTTGACTTAACAATAAGGTAATCAGAGTGGTTCTTAACAGAAATTAAGAACACACACATGCATGTATGATGAGATATGATCAAAATATCTGTCAGTTGGAACAACTTAAGGCAACTAAGTATGGGACTTCTTGTAGTGTTGTGCACTTTGTGACTGTTTTGGGTTGAATTGAACTGAGTCTGGAACTGTTCCTGCCTCTCCCACTTGGTAACTGGTACTAGTTGGCGATCTGACTTGGGGAATGAAGCCAAAAATTATCCTCAAAACAAAACTTTTACTTGCAAAATTTCTGTTTCCTGAACTGACTTTGTGTGGTGATAGATGAGCACTGCCTCTTTTATGCAAGAAAAGGAGCAGGGAAGTGCTAGGAGGAAAAGGAGTGGGAAAGGGAAGGAGCATGGCAGTACTGGCTTGCGCAATTTTGATTTTGTTGTAATACCGCACCTTTAGGCACTTTGATCCAGACCACTTAATTACAACTTTTTATTATTTTATTATTTTTAAAATACCCCTTCTGTGTGCTGTTCCCAGATTAAATAAATTAAAAGAATGTGATGTGATTTTATGAGAAAATAAGCTTTGACAAAGTATAGCAAATGTCAGGTTCAGTGCAGGCAGGATTTAGCCTGCTGAAGTCTTTGAGAATTTGTGCTTTGATATCTAAGCTGAGCTTGCAGGTCTGACGCATGACAGCAGGGCAGAATAAATCATTCTTTTATAATACAAAAAATTGCTGGAAAACTTTGGTTGGTAAATTAGAAAATACGCTGTGGCCAAATGAGCAGTTTCGCATGATCTTGATCCCTGTCACCAGGGATTGGGGATGCCCCACAGACATGAAGTCTACCACTTGGCTGCCTCTTACCAGTTCTGCATTGGGATAAAATACCCTGTCCTTGGAGAGCTCCTAAGCCATTTCGCAATGAAGTCAAGCAGGGGGCACTGCTTCTACCATCCAGTGTGTGGGTGCCATCCATGGCCAGAGAGCATTCCCACACAGCCTCTTGCTTACTGCCTTTCCGTCAAGATCTGATGCCAACTCTCTGGTTGAAAATGGTCACTTATTAAATGCAGATGCCAAACTTTGCATTTGTGAAACTGGGCCTGTACGGGCTCTAGAGCAAATTAACATCCCTGAACTTTCCTGCAGGATAGATGTGCATTTATGCTTCCGTAAATAGCAAAGAAACATCTATTCTCCCAAATGTAGCAGTGCTCTAGAAAATCTGTTGTCATTTATTGTAGTATGGCTTAATGCAGATTTTTAATTGACATGATTTCTCTGTGATTTGAGCAAAGGAAAGAAGAAGGAAGAAAGTGCAGGATTACTATTATCAGTGAGCCCTAAGGCTGTTGCTTTTAAATTTAGGATTATAACTGTTATTTAACAGAATTATCCCTGACACACATGGCCTCAAGAAGACGTCTGAAAGCAAGGGCAGAACTGTTGCCAGCTGACAGCCTGAAGCAGTATCTTTGAAAAGGTCTAAAATTGTCACTTTTTGTCTAGAAGACGACCTCTGGCATTCCCAGCACTGCTCTGCCTTGTGGAAGAGGGGGAGGAGGGACAACGTGGAGGGGAAATCTTTGCTTCTGTTACATAAAGTCAGGCCGCTTGTGGTGACTCTTAGAGAAGTGCCGTTCCTGAGTTGGCATTAAAGGTGTTAGTTGCTAATGGGAGGTGTTGGACCTGCTGGAGTGTCTCTGGTTCTTCACCAGGCCCGCAGAGCTCAGTGCATTGTCCTCGCCATATGCCCGGGGAGGGACAGGTGGGCTCCTGGCCGTGCACCTGGATCACCCCCAAAAAGGAGGTTTTGGGTCCGGTCTGGCTGATGGTAGTGGTAGTGTGTGAGGTGTCCTTGAGTCAGTCCCCTCTCCCGGCTTCTGACATAGATGTCTTCTGCTCTTACCACGGAGCTGCTGTGCTGGGCTCCCCAATGCAGTTTCCCAAAGCAGAATTTGTTTGCAGTGCACCCCTTTATGCAAAACACGTTTTGGTACTGATATGTTTAGTCATAGAAGTTCTTGGCTGTTTGTGCAAAATGACTAGCGTAAGTAGCTACAGATGCATACAGTAGCATTTATAGTCATAGAAGATTATATCATAATAACCTCAAAATGTCTCTTAACTGTTCTGCCTGCCCACTTTAGCTTCCTTCCTTCTTCCTTCTTCTGTTATTAGCCATATTGAGTTTCAACCAGCTAGTTTTATGCAAGGAAGTCTGCCAGAATCTGAAAATTACTGAGAGCCTGATTTTGATCTTAAAAATTCGTGCTCTAAGAGAAAAAACCTCTTTAAAAATGCTTACTTCCCTCTTTCAGAGGTGTATGCTTAAGGGAAAGAAAATCTTACTTGAATCAATATATGACAATAAATTCCCTTCCTAAAATTTAGTTATTTTTGAGTGTGTCCTGATAATGGTAGAGGTGGATGGGAGAGGCGTGAAATTCTTATGGTAACCATCGCGTTGCCACCCAGAAAACAGTGCCAGTGTTATTCTGTATTGAGTATTTCATAGTTCTAATGCATACAGTATGAAATTAATTAAACATTGAATTAAATATGTTTAATATTGAGAATATTCACCAGTCAGTATTTGCTGTGACTTCTTGCTAAATCAACATTATAATCCTGCTTTCTTTTCCTTACAGATGATGAAACATGCCTGGGATAATTATAAGCGTTACGCATGGGGATTAAATGAACTGAAACCCATATCTAAGCAAGGACATTCAAGCAATTTATTTGGTGAGTAGAAGGTATTTTCGTGCTTAGTGACGTTAGCATAAAACAGTAAATCAGCTGAAAAGCTTAGAGGTGATAAACATGTGTTCTTTCTACCCTCTGTCATGCAGTATTGTGCTTCTTGCTTATATTAATCATAAAAAAATAACAGTAAGCAAAGGTGATGCTCTCAGTCTTTTATTTATTCTCTTCTGAATGCCAGTAAATGAAGCATGTCATTGCTGCGTGATAAAGATGTAGTTTTGTTGCATTAAATACTGCCCTGCCTTAAACTTCTCCTATGAAGTGGAACTCATTGACACCACATTCAATAAGCAGGAAACAAAAACTATAAGCGGGGGGGGGGGGAGGGAATAAATCCTTTACAAGGAACAAGATACTCTCTACAAGTCATGAAGGTAGCTGAATGTGTCTACAGTTCTCAGGATTTTATTCCCATTCCTTGTTAATCTATATCAGCCAGATTCTCTTTAATGAGTGTAACCATTATTTGCACGTCTAAATGTTGCAGAGGAGATGCTTAAGTAACACCCAAGTTACCAGTGTAGAACAAATATGGAGCTGAAAAGTTCTAGTAGGAGAGGCGCAACTGCAGAAATCCAGTGTAATGAGGCAAGACTTTTTCAGTGTCTAAGTGGAACATAAACAGCAGCTGAAGAGCAACAGTGTTCTGAGGGAAGCGAGTGAAAGCAGTCCTATGGACTGTCATCATCTTCAATTTTGCAGAAAAATTAAGAGTTAAACTGTTTGACAGCAATGTTCCTATTCAAATAGCTTCTGTTTTCCAAACAGAAAGCTGAAAAAATGAACTAATTTCTATAGCTGAGACAAAATCAATACATTATTTTGATTTTAACAGGAACTTATTTTGTTGAATGTTTGGAAAAGATAGTTTGAAGTGGAGACAGTTCCTAAACCAGCCTAAATAGAGCACTTATCAAATCCTCAACTATATTTGGAAGTTGCTAAGAGACAACAGTTTTGATTACAAAAATAATTTTGAAAATACAATGTCTACATTGATCTCGCTGCACTGTTTGTCTCCCCAGCTTAACATGAGAAATAATACTAGGTAATAATTACACAGTTAGTAATTGGACTTGTAACATTAATTGGGTGCTTGAAACCAAAGTCATATGGGTGAACTTCAAGGTTGTCAGGCCTCTGTTTTCTTGAAAACTAATTTTTTTTTTTAATTATCTTAATTGAGATGACTGATAGTTGTGCAATTTAAGAATATTTGGAGAACTATTTAGTGCGGTTTTGTTTTCTTGGAGGACAACAAAATGGCACATCTTAAATTAAAATGCTTAACCTAGTTGCATTTGGAATCAGAAATGTTATAAAAATTTGCAAGGTTTGAGTTCTTAATGATATTGCATGGATTTGCAGAAAAAGCTGTAGATGTATTGACTTTGGAGATTCTAAGCAGAGATCTGTGGATGTTGCATAAGAATAAGTTACTGCAGGTGTTATTCAGTGTGAAACAGGACAAGTGTTGAATTTGAAAATAAAACTGCGTTTAAAGGAGTAAGAAGCAGAGTCAGTCTAAATGCAGATCACTTTCTCATCATGGTCATCTAGTATAATATCTTATTGCTGAGGAGATTTCCTTGGAAACATCTTCCTTCACTTATTGAATTTTGTGGCAAATCAAAATAAGCATTAGGTCTCTTTCTGCCAAATTGCTTTACAGAATACAAAAGAGCAGTATATCTGCAAGCAGTTCTGACTCACAAGCTACCCTTTCCGAAATCCATAATCTCCTTTTGCTTTTCGGAAACAAATCCTTGTTTCTGTAATAGTGTCTGCAGATCATTAGATGTGAATTATTCCTTGATGATTGAATTCAACAGATGTCTTCTCTTTCGTAAAGCAATAAAAAGATGATCTGGTTTTGCCTTTCTTGGTGGTGGTGGTGGGGGATTGTTTTTGTTTTGGTTTGGTTTTGGTTTTGAGGGCGTCAAATACCTGAACATCTTTTTCCTTGTGAAAGGACAAACATGTTTACTTACAATCTTTTTTTCTGGTTCTTATGTTTTTAAAATAAGGCAAAGGTTGCTTTTTAGCAAAAAATGCAGAAGGTTAACTACTTTTAAGGTAATTCTGAATTAAATTAGTTGAGAACAGGTTACCTCCAGCTCTGTGTCCCACAGATCTCCTCACAACCTTCAGAAATCAAGTGAGACCTTCAGTTCACTGTCATCCATCATAAGTGTCTCTAGTTTACCATGGTCTTCTTTTCTTCTTGCTTGCAGGTCTCAATTTTTCAAAAACACAAGTTTCTGACTACTAATAGCAGTAACATATAGCATATTTCACTAGCCAGCTGTTTAATTTTGAACACTTCCCCTCCTATGAATTATTTTGTGCAGTTATGGTACTGAAATTGGGAGTGTCTGCTATGGGATAGAGACTTTAAGTACCTCACTGTTGGCAACAGCAGGTTCCAGTGATGTGGCTCAGTGGTGCTTAATGTTGTGTAGGCTACAGACACTATAGCTCTCCTGACACAAAAGGAGAGAGTTGTTTTCAAATTATATTGCTTCTAAGCTTAATTTTGAAAGTATAAATACTTCAGTCTTTGCTAGCATGATAAGGCATTTTGTAGATGGATTATAGTGACACTTGTCTTGAAGGCAAGACACAACCATAATGGTGTGTTCCTCTGAAACATAAAGATAAGATGGGCTTTTTAGAAGTGTAATTACACATAGATGTGACTGTTAGGCAATACCATCATGAATGTGGCAACTATACTGGCATTATTGTTTGGCTGGGAGAAGAGGAACTTCTTGACAAACTTTGAAATGGCGTTTTATTTGTCCTAAACCCAGGTCATGAAAACAATTTTGAAGACAAGGACCTGCCTTGATCTTACTTATATTCTGTGAGACGTGTGTGGAGGGTGTATTTGATAAATTGAGGGAGTCTTTAGACTGGCAGACTGTAGACATAGTCATGTTAATAGCAAAAGTTTCTTCCTCTCACATGTATACACTGAAAATAATTCACTTTTAGAGAAAGGCTGAAACATATGTAAACTGAAATATTTCTGTTTCAAGCCAAAGCCACATACTTGCCTCTGACCATTGCAAAGTCTTTTCAACATGCTCATGTAATGTTTTGATATCCTTTTTATTTATCAAGTTAGCTCTTACCATGAGGATGGAGCCAGGCTCTTCTCAGTGGCCAACAATGATAGGACAAGGGGTGATGGGATCAAGCTGGAACACAAGAGGTTCCGCTTAAATTTGAGAAAAAACTTCTTCTCAGTGAGGGTGCCAGAGCACTGGAACAGGCTGCCCAGGGAGGTTGTGGAGTCTCCTTCTCTGGAGACATTCAAAACCCGCCTGGACATGTTCCTGTGCGACCTCACTTAGGCATTCCTGCTCCAGCAGGGGGATTGGACTAGATGATCTTTTGGGGTCCCTTCCAATCCCAAACATACTGTGATACTGTGATACTGTGATGTAGTCTTGGCAAGTAAGTTTTTTCTAGTTTACTCCAGCTACAAAGAATTCAGTTACAATAACAACTATTTGAAAAGGTGAGAGTGAAATGTCATCAGTTGTTGTCTCTGTAGCGTTCTTATTAGTGTAATTCTAAGAAGTGTACAAGTATTCCTAGACTAACCAAGTGAATTGGAATAGCTAAACATCTGCACCATACCTGTGCATCAGCAAAATGTGGCATGTCTCCTATGTTGGTATGACTTCTGCTGTAAGTACTAATTGTTCTCTGCCCATACTTGGTAGAAAGTAGTAGTAAATACTGTTATTTTTTTTAATACTTTAACCTTTAAAGTTTCAAATTGCTGTTAACAATGGTTGTGAAAATGGAACTTTATCCATTTACCTTCCTAGTGTGGGAGAAAGTGGCAAAATCAGAATTTTGTCAATTTTTTTTTCACAGTACCATACCACCAGCCCCCTAACCTAGGAGCTATTCCTTGCCAAGCCTTCTGTACTAATTTTAAAGCTGATGAACATGGCTGCACTGGTGGAGAGCTTTTCTTAGAAGTGGTTTCTGTACTTAGTGTTACTAAAGGGCTTTTAAAATTATCTGTAACTGTCTTTCATGTGCAGTATTGCAAGTTTAATAATATTGTAACTTGTGGCCATTGTATAATAGGTCTCTGCAAGGGGAAAAAGGACCTTTTCTGGAGTGGAAAAGGGAAGAATTTAATAAATACTCACAATCTGCAAAGCTGAAGTACTATAATTTGTCAAGATCCTGTTCCTCCCACTTTGAACTGATTTTTGTAATTTCTTGTATGAAGTATTGAGATGAATGAAGATATTTAAAACTTGCCAAAATTCATATTCAAAACTGTATTGCAATGTACACCAATATGTATTTTTAAACTAAGTTTATTAATATAGCTCCAGAAAATTAATTGTACTTGTATTTAAACAATAGGTTAATTTAAATTAAAAATTTTTCCCCCATCTTGTTTCTTTTCACATTTGCTGCTGGTTTCCTTGGAATTTTGGATGCCGGTGTGTGGTCTTAGTTTTAGAAGTAACTCTGACATCTTTCCAAACTAAATTAATAGAAACTTGTCTAAAGAATAACATTAGTAGATATGTGGATGAATGACTCAACACAACATTTGTGAGAGGAGGTCATGCTGTACAACTGCTGTTTTTTTGAAATTGGTCAGTATGGAGACAAGTAAGTTTATTGTCTTTCTAAATTTCACAAAAGCACTTTGGGGGGCTTATTGCTGGCCTCTTGCAGGGATCCATTGCTGTCGACGTCACGCTCTGGGGTTATTTATCACAGCAGTGGAAAATCAAATGACCAGAGTGCTGGTTTGGCAGCGCTAACAAGTTACTCAAGGTAACTACAGCAATGGCCAACTACTGGCAATTCCATGAACCCAGAAGGATTCCCTGACAGATGATAAATGCTCTTGAAAACATAAAATGAGGTCTAACATACCTAAATTTAAACTGGCACATATTGGCATGGGGGATACTTTTCTAAGTTAATGTACAGAACCCGGGGACTTGAACTCGAGGTAGTAAAAACTGAAAACTTTTCAGTATAATATATGGAGGTGCACAGAAGGTGGCATAGATTGGGTGAACAAGGATTTATTGTTCCTAGTGGGGAACAATACCCTTTGTAAGGGGTGGAAATATCAAATCCGTAGGCAGCATGTTCAAACAAAAGAAGGTGGTTCATAACAAAATGTGTAGCTGAGCTGCGTGGGTGCCAGAAGTGTGGCAGATGCCAAAGGCTTCCATGGAAAGCAGAGGCAAGCAACAGAGGAAAAATTCGTCAAATTCTATTAAATACAAAGGCACCAGAGCTGGATCTAACATGCACAAATGTACAAAATAATAGAGAATAAAAGAATATTCCAGAAATATCACAGCATTGTTTCTTGTTACACATATGGAAAGCTAAATCTGTAAAAAATTGAAAGTATTGTTTCTTTTCCCACTCTTACCAGCTGGTAATAGGGACTGAAATTAAAAATGTTAGCATTGTTGAGGGTTTGCCAGTACTTGAGTAAGAGTTTCATGTTTTAGCATAGCACGCTTTAATAATTAATCATTCTTGACACTTTAAATTGCTAATGATATTCAATAGGAACCTTTTCAGTGAACTTTATTTAAAGGAAAACAGTATTTTAAAATCTGAATCAGCTTCTGAAACAACGCTCTAAGAAACCTGCAGCTCTAATCAAAATGTTAATTTTGTCAAACCTGTATATATTCTTGCATATGTGGAGAATAATGTAGTTCAGAGTTGCTACTTTACAATGTATATGCATATAGAGCTGAAAAATAAATGGATGCTTGCTTTGTTTTTTTTTTTTATTATTTGCATATTTAATGTTACAAAGGATCTGCTCTTATTCCACATGTTAAGAAAATATGAACTGGTCATAATGGCCAGATTAAGAAAAGTGATTGTGACAGGTTATATATCTGTATTTCTGGTTGTAATTTTGAGTCTGGAATGACAAAATGGAGGAAGATTTTATGAATTTCATCTGCTTTGACTGAGCTTCTTCACCTTACAATAACTGGAAGGTGACAAAGACAAGTCTGCCTCGCTGGCTGAAAACAATGAAGAGTCTAAGAAGATCAGGGTGGGACTGAGTGCAGCTCAAATACAGCTATGAATAAAAATATTTTTTTTTTCCCGCAATAGTACAAAGTAGCCCTAAAAAGCACTTCTGACAATAATAGAAGAAACATCTTTTTGAACATTTGCACTTTTTGGGAAGGAATATCCATTATTATTTGTATGTGCTGACTTTCCAGCACATTAAAAAATTACAAATATGAATGCCGTATATTAATTTTCATACTTCATATCAGAAACACAAAACTGTAACTTTTTTAGGAGAAAACCCCCAACATTCTCCTCATCTTCTACACTCACGTACAAATAAGAAATCCTAGTTTATGATGCTTGTTGGATGGTGAACTCTTACAGAAAGGGAGCTGATGTACAGCATGACCTGAGGCCACTTCATAGTTCATCTTTCTTTATCTTCCATTTTTGTCATATACTTTTCCACAGTTTCCTTCAAGTCAGAATATGACACAGGGTCAGAAAAAGAAAAGCAGTTGAATTCAAGAAGAGTAAGGGGCCTGGCTTCCATCCTGTTAGAGTGTATTAAGACACATCTGAAACTTTTCTCCATTTAATGTTCTGTATAATATGCTTGCAAATCAGAAATCTTCATCTGTTTCACATATATATATATGTGTGTGTGTGTATATCTATCTAGATATATACAGATATATAGATATATCTATATCTCCAAATGTATTTAATAGCAAGGAATGTGGATGTTCTGGAGAACCAAACTTGGTATACAAGGGATAGGAGGAAAGTTGTAAATAAACTATAAAGTGTACCAACACACTAGACAAATAAAAGTTTCTTTTGACCTGTCCTCCAAACAGTTTGGCTGTAAGCCAGTTGTAATTATTAACCCTTATGGCCACATAAGCTCAGTCACAGCACTGTGCTAATAAGCTTGTCATCCATAGCAGTTCTCCCTGCAGTGACATCCTGGAAACTCATAAAAAGTTATTAATCCTCTGATCACTTTTTTTATTCTGCTCTGCACCCACACTCCTGAGGCGCTGCTCTATTCCCTGATGTAATCTACTTTTCTTATTTGTGTGCACATACCTTTGCATTGTTAGATGTTATAAAGCATGTTGCTTAAATGGAACCGCTGTGTACTGCCCAGGGGTGATCTAGGCTGCTCTCTGCTGTACATAATGCTATTCTGAAATGCTGAGTAATCAGCCATCTTTATTAATCATCCACAAATCTTTTTAGTGGTAGGTTATTTTTATTTTTTTCCAGATCATTGCTGAAGATTTCAAGTGTTAAACTGGAAAGGATGCTTTGTAGATTCTGCTAGATAGTTCACTTGAAGTTTCAGGTTGACTGATTTATTTTGCTTTCTTTTCAGTTAACTAACTTGTAGGTTATTTTATGCATTCTCAACTAATCACTTACATGGAATAAATAATGTTGTTGGTAAAGAAGAGCGAGAAACAGAGGCAGGTTTCACAAAGGAAGTAAAATGGAACATACATGAGTATTTGGTCTGGAGGTTTTGGTAGACACATGTAACATTTCACTTTGGTAGGCTTGTACATCTGGTTATCTCTTACATAATGAGAATTACACACTTCAAGCTTGTATGTTATGAATTTCAAGTCAGTTTTCTCTACCTTGAATATACTATTTTTTGTATTATCTGCAAAATATATCTGTAATTACCTGAAGTGTATGAATTGAGTATTATTTGTGATATGTTCCTTCTACCTAGGGCAACTATGAAACTTTACCATGGTGACTGCAACTTTGCTGGCACTTTTTATAACCCACTGCTCACTGTTAATCAAATTTAGAGCAGTACCTTAGGTGCATAGCAAAACAGTCCTTCTGCCAAAATATTCTGTGTCATATGAGTTTGTATTGTAATTGCCTAGCAATAATCTTTGCATCTTGTAGACTCTGACTGCTGTGTAATTCCTTGGGAACGTTTTGTAGGAACTAACATGAATGATAACTGTATTTAATAATTTTTGTGGTGTGCTTGTGCTTTCAGAAGCATAGTATGTGTAGGCTTGTGAAATATTTGATCTTATTCCATAATAAGAAATGTTAATTTAACGTTTTTGAATTCCTTTTTCTTTCTTTTTTTTCCCTTCCCCTTGTTTGTCTGTCTTGTTACAAATGAGCTGTTCAGCTACACAATTTCCTTAACATTCTCAAGCTTGGATTATCCTGTTGGCTAACTTACTGTAAACAACAATTGTTCACAATTCGTAATTCTGGCCTCTAAACCAACACTTTAAAAATGCCTTCTGTGTTCTTTTTTATCAAGACTCCTGAAGTGTAACTGTTTGAGACAAACTTGACAATTTAATTGCCACATTAATTGCTTTGCTCTGTTTTCTGGAGCCTTCAGAATGATAGCAAAATTTGTCTCAAATAAAGTAAGATCTGCTTGAAATTCTCCTATTTCCTTTTGTCTGCCTGCAGGGAGAGGCCGATGTGCTAAGCAGGCCAGATTCAGCAAAACAAAAACAAATCATAGGAAGTGGGTGATTTCTCAATAAGGTTGAATTCTTCTCTTTTTCTTCTGACTCAGTAGTGAGTTGCAGCTCAAGTAGTAATCCTCAAAATTGAAAGCTCAGCTGTTTAGAGGTGGTGTTAGCTGTATTACAAGAGGATTATCACAAAGAATGTCATTGCACGGTGAGCCTATCACAATCCACTCAAGCAAATCAGGTTATAGATGATTTTTCTGTAAGTAAAGCTCAATTGTAAAAGTTCACCAGGAGCTGCTTTTGTTGTATGGAGTTACGAAACATTTCCAGAGCCTTTGCAGTAGGACTCTTGAGCACATGTCCTCCAGCAGTTTTCCACAATCACTATCTCTTTCTCATGAGCTTAGGAAAAAAAACAAGCTACATAGCCAAGTTTAAAGGAATGCTTTTCCTTTAATATGAGAGAAAGGCAGCCAATCTCCAAATAAGCCCTGGGAAGATACGATGTTCTTTTTACCAAAGTATGCTGCAGTTTTATTAGTGAAATATATGGGGGAAAAAACATACAGATTACTCTCATTAAAATAGGAAAGGGACACTCTAAAAAGGATAGTATATGCAATTAGCAGCTGCTAAAACGGAGCATCTGGTTCTGTTAAATATACCAAGTAAGTGTTATGATAATCTCGAGTATTCTTTTGTTTAAGGTGATACAAATGGAAAATTATTTTCTAGCTGGAAGCTTAAGTTAAGAAAGTGATGTCCATCCTGCATTATGAAGTTCTTCCATCACTTCTCCATTCCATGAGGAAGCAGAAAACCTTGAGGGTAGTAAACACAGGAGTTGACTGAAATAGTGGATTTGCTACTTCAATATGAATAACTCAATTCTGATATTTGATAAGTACACAAAACTAAGTTTACTTTTTCATCAGGTATTTCAGAGGCAAGATGATAATCAAGAACTGTAACTGTTGTAGCTACTGTCGTGTTATTCACGCAGTGCAATCAGTTCCTGAATGAGTAGTCAACTCTCCACCCCAGTCATTAGCCCTTCTGGGGAGTGAGAGATTGGACCTAATGACTTCCTCTGTCCCTTGCAACCTAAATTCTTCTGCGATTCTAAATGTTTACTTTTTGTATCTAGCATCTTCTCTAAAGAATATCTTAACAGTAACTTGCATTCATAATGAAGATTGCTGTGGTCAAATTCATAAATACAAAATTGAGTAAAGTGGCCAAAATTGAGTTTTTGACACTATTCAGTAAATAGGAATTCAAGATCTTCTTAGGCACAAATGATATTTTAAAAAGGTGATTGTGAATTTGAAGGAAGCATGGGAACGTCATTTGAGTGGCTTTATTTTCTCCCAGACTCTCCACCTTACCGTTTCAATACAGGATCATGAACATTTAATCCATGCCAAAGCGAACATACTGATGATATTTCATTTTACAACCTTAGGTGAAAACTAGTAAACTGGCTTACCTGTCTCCAAAATAGATGCAGAAGGAAGCAACTTATGCAAACAGCCAGAACTTGCTATGGAAAGCGATGTGTGTCAGTCTGTCCTGAGCTGAAAAATTGAGTTGTGTGCAACTTTACCTTTGCTCCCCTAGTGCTGTCTCGTGCAGGTTGTATGGTGATATGTAGTATCCAAAAAATGTTTTTTCAGTGAGGGTACTTCTTTAAGGGCTTGCTTAACTGAAATGTGATCATTCCTTATAAGTTTCTTAAACTTTATGTGTGTTATTGAGTATAAAAACAACTGATTTTTTTCACTTCAAACTGGAAGAAACAGTCATTTCTCCATTTATAGAGATTTATTGTCTTCTATGAATCACTTTTTATGGTGAACTGTTTCATCAGTGTTTAGAAATGCAAAATCATGGCTAAAAATGCAGTGCATCAGAGCCATACTTCAAGATATAATTAGTGGAAGAAATACTTAAATATTATGATGCTGTGTTGTGGCATGGGAATCAAAGCTAAGGCTGTGAATTACTAGATGCCCACTTGACTGGTTATATGCCCAATTTTCAATTAGATTAATTGAAACCGGATTTTGAAGTTGGAATTAATTTAAATTAATGAGATCTAACTGAAAAGCCTCCTGTTGGAAAGTAATTACCGGCTCTTCATGTATTTCAGGTAACATTCAGGGAGCAACAATAGTGGATGCCCTTGATACACTGTACATCATGGAAATGAAAGAGGAATTCAAGGAGGCCAAGGAATGGGTTGAAAAAAACTTAGATTTCAATGTGGTAAGTAGTGTTACTGATTAACATTTAGTTCTCTGTTTAGTACTTCAGCAGCCAATTGAGGACTGGGTTCTAATATTGCAAGCGTGATACAAGGCTACAGAATTTAGATCATGGATAGGTAAAACAAGACAGGATGCAGAAACATAATAAACTTACTTATACAGAGTTTTTCAGTCTGAGATATTTAGATAGATAGGAGACAACGGACAGGAAGGAAGGAAAGAAAAAGGAATAGGGTATTTACCACTGTAAACTGCAAACTTTTCAGCTGTTTTGGATGGAAGAATCAGGACACTTCTAGGATTAATTTTTTAGTTATGTAAGCACTTTACATTTTTGCTTTGTGAAATCTTTAACAAATTATACTTGCATTTAAAGAAAACTACTCGCCATACATGCCATTTAAGTGCCTTTGTGTATTCTAGTAAAGTTGAATCCCATGAGTTAGACTGAACTCTTGGCACAAACTGAGCTGCTTTCATCTTATGAGGCACCAGGTCATCACAACTGCCATTAATTGGCAAACACACGATTCATTATTAAATTCTTTATTCTGGAAAGGCAAGAACCTCTCTAAAACTTGAATTAAATTGAGCAGTCCTGGTTTTGGTCATTTTTTGTGGCCAGAGCATGCATAGTAATTGCTGGGTACAGAGGGCTAATGGAGAACCTCTGCTGATGGGTATATTAAAGTAGGAAAGCCTTGTAGGCACGGTACACTGATCACTTAAAAGCTCTTGTAGTTGACGGGCATAATGGTAGAAACACATTCTGAAAACAAAGTACTCTTTCTAATATGTTATGCAAAATTCAGGATTAATTACCTTCTCTTACATGCTTGAGAATTAATTATCATTTTAAGAAGGAGGAGTTAATAAGAGTGGATATTATATAGTTGATATAAGCAGCAATTTAGTGTGCATTTATGTTTACATTAATAATGTAAATACAGGATATTAAACTGTGCTTCTGAGTAGTGTCAGATGTCTGAGTGACGTGCTAACTATCTTGTACATTTGTATCTTGTACAATTTTTATAATATTAAATTCCTGTCCTATTAGCTTAGCATTATTAAGATGTTTTAAATTTTGAGAACAAAAAATCATAGAAAATAGCAAACTCGTCTTTAAAAGAATTGCTGAGCTCCATTTGGAGGAACATCATAAAGCACTGTAGAGTGATTTGCATTAATAACATTGAAGTCTTTGGTTTTACATAAATCTTGCTATAAGCTATAGTTTGTACTGGAAACTTCTATATGGTATTGCTTACAATTTCTAACTCCTCTTGTTAATTTATGTACTTTTAAAAATTATGTAGCACTTATTTTTTCTCAGTAATGCTTAAAAAGATGGAGTCTTTCAGAAGGCCTGAAATTTTGTATTGTGTCAGTCAATGCAGCAATCCAGCAGATTTACTGAGACTACTTTACAGATAATACTGATATGCATCAGGAACAATATATTTTTCCTGATATTCCTGTAAATAGATGCCTTGAGTTCAATGCTTCACAAAATTATTTTCATAATACTTCATAGTCATGTAGAATTGAATTTTATATTGGCACCAGTAATGAGTAGATGAATTTTCCCAAAGTGGAATGAGGAAATGAAAATAATAACTGCAACACCGACTTTAATAGTTGACGTCCGTTTGTATAATGGCGGAATTGTTTGAAGCTACTCAACTTGTACTCTTGTTTAGTTTTCCACTTTAAATGAGTTCTAGTTTCAAATGCTTATTTGTATTCGTATGTTATAGTTTAAAGATGGAAATTACTCAGCACAAAGAACAGCAGGGCCCTCTCTTTTGTGTTCAAGCTTTTATAGTGTATCAGGCATTACTTGACATTTTCTGCATTAATGTTTTGTACACTCTTACTTGCTCCTGTTTTCGAAACCTTGCTCCCATGAAAGTGATTTAGTTTTTAATAACTGATGCAGTGACGTATCCTTAAGTGTTGTTTCTTGTGAGTAGAATAAAAGTTGTTTCTGTTTAATGTTTCTGGTAATTTCCTGGGCAGTGACTGCTTAATCAGCTTTTGAGGAAGCATGTTTGGCCTTTATTTGTAGAAATAGGATTAGTTTTTCTCTCCATTTAACCTTAGAACTATGCTTTTTAAATCTTAAATTTTCTTTAAGTTGTTCTTTACAAAAACAGCTGTGGCTGCATTCTGTGGCAGAATCTTCTTATATTTTACATCAATGCAGCTGGATAAAGCAAGTTTTCCCCTCTAGAAGTTTGTAATATGTCAGATGCTCATTGTATGTGTTCAACAATTTGGCCAGCACTCAGTCATTCTCATCACATGATCACAGAAGTTTCCAAATATGACTTTGTAAAGTAGGCAATAGTTTATCCATATAAAAGGATTTATGGAATAAAGACGACTTAATGGGAAATGGCATAATCTCTTCACATGTTAGATTTCAGTCTCAATGGATGAATTAGTTGTCAGGGTTACTCTTGATTACCTTTCTGAAGAAAGCAAACTCTTGGCCTCAAAGGAAAATTCTAGATAAATAAAAATCACCTTTCTCAACAAACTTGTGAATTTTGGTAAGCTTGTGAGTGGACGTGCTTGGAAGCTTCCCCTCTTGGAGCACAACACACATAGGCTATTTTTATTATAGCTTGAGCTTGTGCTTTTGTGATTATATCACTGAGATATAAAATGCTTGGGGTTTTTTCTTTCATAACTGCTGAAATTCCTTGTATTTGATACATTGCTGAAGAACTGAATAGTCCTTCGTGAATTAAGTTGCATTTTCTGATTCTGCCAATATTTTAAGAGATTTAAACATACTCATACCTCCGGAAAGAGTTGACATTTAGCCATGGCTAAATCCATGGCCTTTGCATCATAGATGTGTGCTCAGTTTTCTGCTAAATCACTTCATCTCCATGGGGATGTATGTTTGCTCTTCCATTCATATAGCTGAGGATTTGGTCTGACCTCTGCATGCATGTTGCTGTTTGCACACCCTTTTTGCAGTACTTGTGCATGGCCCTGCCCAGGGCTGCCCTGGGCTGGGTTATAAATCAGCACATTGCAATGGAGGAAAAAGAAGCCAGTCTTTCACAGGATCCCTAGGGAGCTTGGCTGTTTCCTAGCTACAATTGCGCACTACTGCGTGCTTCTCTGTTTTTATTTTTTCATTATTTGCTTTAAGACCTGCACACACACAGCACATTTGTAGCTTTCTGAAAGAGTTTCTGTACTACCAACTGGTTTCTGCTTCACACTGGAAAGGAAAAAGCGATCGGTCTCTGCAACACAAGGAGAGAACCACAATGAATGCATACTTGGGAAGAGAGATTGGTGGAGGGATCTTAATGAGGCAGATGAAGGAGTCAGGGAGTAGTGGTGGAGGAGCTGAGCCACCTGGCACAGCAGTGAAGGGTTGGGAGTTGTTAAGTGCTGGAACTGATGGTGCTTCGCTTCTACATCTAACACACTCCAACCTCTTTAGAATGAAAGATCTGTCCCCCTCTTCTTCAGCTCTGCTAAACTCTTTCCATCGAAAGGACAGTCTTGACCATACTGCATACTGGGAACAGTCCTTGGCCTACATGGTGTCCTACGGCATGCCTAGACATTGGCTGGAACAAGAGGGACCCAAACCAGAACACGAGGTGCTAACAATTAAATAGTATGTGGGATAGTCCTTGAATTCATAACCTGACCCATGGACCAGCTGTCTGGTGTGTGTATAGTCAGACAGGACCAAAATGGGAACAAGGTATGGAGCAGGAAGCCATAAACTTGTTGGGAAGAGGAACATGGTTTCTTCTGCCAGAGGATTTCTTAAAGGTGAATTTGAATCCGACCTAAAATAACCTTCATGTTGGCTGTTAGTGGATTTTGCTTTGTTTGCCTCAGCCCTCTCTATTTTTGGTCAAAACGAGGGATGTCAGGAAGTTACGGTTGCTCATTCAGATGAAAGTGGCAGCAGTCTGTTCAATGGCTCTATCTATGTGGATATAATTCAGTTGACTTTAGTTGACATTTTGTGTGAGCACTGACTCATTGTGCATCATCTGTCTCATCAGAGATACCTCTCCTCGTTAACTGCACACGATGGTTCAACCTAGGAAAGCGTTGCTGTTGTCCTGTGGGGCAAGTATGAAGAGCGTTTCATTATTTGCCCTCAAAGATAGGTACTAAAATGAGTTGAGGAACTGCGTAAAGAGAAGGGAATGTGTAAGACAGCAAAGAAGCATTCAGTCTTGTGTCCTGCCAGCACTCTTAAGCAAAGCTGTTTACAGAGGCCAATCAGTCAATGTATCTGATTTTTATAAGCCACCCTGAAACTTGAAGGCTTACTTACCAGTTCTAATTTTAGTCTTTGTACTTAGCTTTGCACATTTGGTTATCTTTGAAAGAAACCTTGTGTGCAGCTTCATGCAATGTAGAAGTTTTGCATGTAATATGTCTACTATTTTGGGAAATGGAAAAAACCTGGAAAAAGTATAGAAACTTGAAATTATGTTTACCTCTGATGCCATGTATAGATCAACATAGCCCTTTTCCAAGATCCCAGAATAGCAAATATTATTAAAATCCAGTTATTAATGCTTCCAGCCTTTATCTTTAGCTCAAAACTCTCTGTGGTGTGGCAGTCAGTAACAGGACAGACTTTCAGAATCCTGTATCCTGGGTTGCATCAAAAGAAGCGTAGCCAGCAGATCAAGGGAAGTAATTCTGCCCCTGTGCTCTGGTGAGACCCCAGCTGGAGTCCTGCATCCAGCTCTGGAGCCCTCGACACAGGAAAGACATGGACCTGTTGGAGAGAGGGTCACAAAAATTATTAGAGGCTGGAGCATCTCTCCTATGAGGGCAGGCTGAGAGAATTTGGGTTGTTCAGCCTGGAGGAGGCTCCGGGGAGACCTTCTAGGAGCCTTCCAGTTCCTTAAGGGGGCCTACAAGAGGCTGGAGAGGGCTTTTTACCAGGGCATGTAGTGACAGGACAAGGGTTAATGGCTTTAAAGTGAAAGAGGATAGATTTAAATGAGCTATAAGGAAGGGATTCTTCACCATGAGGGTGGTGAGGCACTGGAACAGGCTGCCCTGAGAAGCTGTGGATGCCCCATCCATGGAAGTGTTCAAGGGCAGGTTGGATCGGGCTCTGAGCAACCTCATCTAGTGGAAGGTATCCCTGCCCATGGCAGTTGCTACTGCTCTGAAAGTGTAGGTATTGTGATTGACTTGTAATTATATTTAACATTCTATAACCTAATGTTCTGACTTGGAGGCAGATGGTTTTTTTGGTGCTTTATTCTTAGTGGGTTTTTTTTCTCATTAAGTGAGAAAATTAGAAAGTTTCCTAATATAACAATTTGAAACAGGATAGCTTCCCTATTAAAAAAAAGGAAAAGGCATGTGTGAGGTTTGAGTAAATGGACTTCAAGTAAATGTATAATGGGTCTGTGAGGCAGGTTAAGAAAGCCAGCAGTTGAAAATGGTTCTTTGCTTTGTGAGACTATTTGTTTATTAGTTTTCAGCATAACTTGTTAGTATGCTCTAAATGCTGGACTTCAACGTGTCTTGATTTTGTTTTGATAATGAATAAGGTTATTTTGATGGGCTACAAGGAGATCCTGGAAATGTATTATTAAATACAGTTCTTTTGCTACTAGAGTTCATTAATGCCTTCAGTAACACTCTATTTTTGTGCCTGTTTAAGGTCTTACAGTTTGCCATGTGGGGACTTGAGCAAGGTTAAATAGTAGGTTATGCAATAATCAGGCTTTGACACTTGAAATAAAAAGGCTGCTAAAATGGTTTCTGTTGTCTATAGGAACCGAGTATTCTAGCAAGCTGCCACTAAATTTCATCTGTGGAATATGAATGAAACTTTTTCCCCACAATTGCAAGTAATTAAAATGTTTTGCAATTATGGTAGCTTAAAGTGAGCTATTGTAGTACTCTTCATATCTCTATTATACTTTCTGGGCTGCTTAAAAATGCCAAAATTTGTTGTTGTTTCCAACCTTTGTGCTTCAACAGGAAGATATTACTATTTAATAGTAATAATAATTACAAACCTTTCTCATTTCACTTTAAATCTGGGCCCTTTGTATCCATAATTTAATCTGGAATGATCTACAGAATTATACTGAGAATTATATTCATCATTGTTCAGTGTAGGGTCCCTGGCCTTCTCTTGCACAGCTCAATAACCTGCAGGACATGGGAGTTACTATATTTCCTGTACATAGGAGCAATAGATGGAAGTGTAGATGGAGTGACTGAAGTTTTATTACATTCCTGATGAAACAAGAACAGGAGAACCGAAGTTTTTGAAAGAATCTGCAATGAAGAAGATTGAAACAAATTATTTGGTAGGATTTGTGGCCTTATCTGTATCTTTATAGAAACTAAGAGAGGAAGCTCTTAATCAAATAAAAATTAATGTGACTTGATTATTGTGAATACATCATCCACATAAAGAACACGCAGTATTTTCTCCAATTGAATGATGAATGGCAGAGCAAGTAGCAGAGCTGATGAGTGCCAGGTGGAAGCTGATACTAGATAAGTAATATTGGGTTGTATTTCAAATATTGTGTTTATAAGTGAGGGTGACTTCCCATAAGAAAACATAGGCAGAAATTGTTTTGGCCTTGGTCTACAAATTTGTGGAGAGGACGACTTTCAGGAAAGAGGTACATTAAGGAAATGATCCAGGATGTGAATACTGATTTTTGGGAATCTGGACTCCAATAGAGTAAGGGCTTCATGAGAGCCCAGCTGACAGTAGTTTTGTTGTCTGAATAGTGCTTTCAACATTGAATTCAACCACAGCTGGTTGAAGCTTCAGCAGTTTGCCAGTTGTAGACTTATTCCTCCAGTTTACAGAAGGGGTGAGGGAAGTGATGTGGTGAGGTACAGCTAAGATCAGATTGACCCTGTCATAAGTTTGCAAGTAAAATACAAATGCAGAGTAACATGAATCAGTGTAACTCTGGGTACTGCTTTATTACTTCCCCCTCGCCCACGTTTGTTAGTATTTGTTGTTTTTTTGAAGATGGAGATTCCTATGGTATAGTCAGCCTCCCTTTCTTTAAAAGGAGATAGTTTAGCAGGTTTCCTAGTTAAAACCACCAGGTTCTGCAGCTTCTAGAGTGCTTCTGAGTATTGAGCAATGGTTCTTCTCTCACTTAAAAAAACCTTCTTTCAGCATGTCTCTTGTCAAGACAAAATGTAGCAAAACTGGGCTGTTTTGTCCTTTGATTATGGAAGCTTCTTTATTTGCATAGCCCGAGTTTGAAAGAGCAGTCTTTCCATATGTAAATAGGTTCACTTCGGTCTGTCTCTAGCCAGCAATGTAAAGGATATCACATTTCTTTGTCAAAAAATAGTTTTGCCTTTCGAAGCTAATCAAGAAAATCAGAGGAAATTTCATAAAGTTGTCACAGTTTTGCTCTTGCGTCATGTAATGGATACATACATTGCTTTTGGTTTTCTGTTTCTCGAAGTATAGTGAGCAGCAGTCACAATTTGTATGGTACTTGGACTATCCCATTTATGATTCACTTATCAAAGGATCAAATAATGAGTGATAAATTATCAATTAAATGTAAGGGGAAGGACCACATTACTCACATACTTCAATTAGCATAAAACCCCTGGTAGTAAAACAAAAATCTGTTGTTCCCAATACACATATCAGTTTCCCAAGTATCTGTGTATTTTCAGAATCTTCTATAAAAGCGCAGCCTCCAAAATCAGCAGCTAGAGCAAGGTGGTATTGCATAGGAACAAAAGAGCTTTAGCACAGACATACACTAACAGAGGTATTTTCAGATATTGTCATACGCAGAGCATGGCCACACAGTCTAATTGAAGTACTAATGAAAAGACTGTAACATTAGAAATTATATCTATCCAGTTGGTCAGGGCCTTCTTATATACTTGGGATCTTAAAAAAGGAACATAATAATCTTTTAAAAACAAGTACATCTAGTCACTTCTCTTTACAGAAGCTCCATTAGGTAGAATAGAATTAATTCAAGCACTTCTCAGACCTGCTGTATGATACAGTGATGGTTTGAAAGAGAAGGCTAAACTTGAAATACAAAACATAAAATAATTCTGGCCTCTTCAGCTGCTGAAGTAGAAACTTGCATAAGTCCAGATAAAGATTTTCCCTATCTATTTTGGCACCATTAAATGGATCATAAGGTATTCCTGTACAGCTGGATCTGAAGGCAAAACAAAAAAATAACGTTGCTTACTTAAGATTTGACAGCTGAGTAGTACTATGCAGACTTATTTATGCAAACTGTATATGGATGATGATTAAAAATATGAAAAGAGGGTAATGATCAGGGTGTGGCATCTTAAATATGTAATAAAAACAATGAAAAAAAAAATTAGAAATCAAACTAGAAAGAAGGGTAATGTGGTGTAGCAGAAATATGCTGCTTTAGGACAAGTTCACTTTTCTTGACAGACTGCTTCACATGAACTTTCCATGTGGAGATGAATGTTTCTTTTGACATGAAATTATAAAAATTCTTTAGCTGTTTTGCAAATTACTATCATTTCTTTGCTTTCTGCAAATACTACTAGGCTGGTATAATGTGTTTAAGAATAGCCAAGCATATAGCTTCCAAATCTACCATTAATGAAATGTCTGTCCCTTCCGTTAATTACATCTGCTTCAGTGATTTGTCTAAACGTTTTAGTAAGAGAGGAGGGTTTCGAACAAAGGTTCAAAATGTCTGCAGGTGAAGTACTGGAAATCTGATAACGTTAAAACAATGGTTACTTTCAAGAAATGTCCTGGAAGATCACCACTTCAGCAAATGTTCAGGATTACAGTGCAATTAATCTTTGTGGTTCAATAGTAAAATCTTTATTCACATTACTTTAAAGTATTCTTTTCGTCTCTGACTGAATTCCAGAAGTAGACATCAGCACATACATACTGAGCTTTTCTTAAAAGGTTCTCAAGTAAAATATTATTGATAGGAGTTTCAGCTAGCTCAAGTTCCAGGGAAGAGAAGCTGCCCCTATCACTCCCTTAATGATCCTTTCTTCAGTCAGATCAGCCTTTCTTAAGATAGATCAGTTCTCTACAAGCTGTTTTATTAATTGGATATAGTTAAGGTAAACTTACTTAGTTATTGTAGAGTTCTTACACAGGTAACCTGCTTAGCAGTTGAACAGCTGTACTGTCTGGTTAGTGCTGATTTCTAGAGGATTCTGGTGTTTTTATATCCATCTCCCCAGGTTAACCATATTCCATGGTTTAATAAAAAGAAATGCACAGAAATGGCACTGGTTAAAGTTGAAGTGAATATCTGTTTCCAGTTACTTAATTCACCTTCTTGCTGGATTCAGTGGGGCAATGATGAACACTTGGAAGCAGAAATATCAGATTAATTTTGGAAACACAAATTCAGCCCCCTTTTTATATATATATAATTTTTTTCTTTCTTTGGTAGTTTCTTTCAGAAAGCATATGAATAGACCAGTATTGGGAGAGCAGTGAGTGAGGAGAAACTGCAGAGTTTTGGTACAGTTTAAAATAAACTTGGAAAAATGTTATATTCTCAGCAGTGCAAGACAGGAAAATAACTTTTTCAGTTTGCAGTCTTAATACGTGATGCCAGATGCGATTTTTCAATAAGCAGATGTGTGAGGGCTTTACTTTGACTGCCCCTTTGAATTGTGCTTGTGTATATAAAAAAACTGCACAGACACACTATATGAATTAAATATTAATCAGACCAATTATGTGAATGAAATTATATCCTCAGTTTTCAGAGTGGGAGGTGCAGATTAGTTTTTAGTGGAGAAAAGTTAGATGCCTGAGGGTAAGTGGACAAGTATTGCAGCAAGTCTATGACTGTTTTTTGAAGTCTGTACCTTTACAACTGGTTAAACACTGAACAACTCTCTGCAATGTGTCTTCCCTTAATCAGAGTACCACGAGTTCTTCCCTCCTACATAAACTCACATCTGAACATTTAAGCTGGAAAGGTACAAAAACAAGCTGAATGAGAAAAGCCTGCAAGCCCTTTGGAAGAAAATCCCGCAGCTCCACAATGCATTGATTTAAGCTGAATATAGCTATAGTGTATGTCAGCAGCTAGAAAATGGAAAAACAACTCAATAGATGCAAGAACAACTCAGAACACACAAAAGTCAAACAACTTATTTATGTACCCAAAGGTTTAGAAGACTGCTGGGTATCATTTTTCTACAGAAAAACAAAAATGTAAGAAGTAGTATTACATTAAAAAGTAAAAATTAAGAAACTTAAGTAGATCAGCCTTTCAACTAAATGTCTGCTTTTTGACTGAAGCAAGAAAACTCTTTATACGACATTTCTGATCAAGAACTTGTCACACAGTGTGTGAGAAGAGATAGTGCGAGGTGAGGTCGTGTGGGACTTGTCATCCAAGAGCACTTTTTGTATGTGAGTGCTGATTCATCTGCAAGGAAGTACTTAGATATGTGGATTTAGAGTATGCCTTCTGTCCAAGTGGAAGGAATGAGAAGTTAAACAGGATAAGGGTAATGGAGAGGATATTTTGTTAACATGAAGAAGAGAGAAAATACTTTAAAATGCTCTAAAGTTCACTGATGTTGGCTTTCCTTACATCTGTGTTTTACCATTTACAGTTGTTGTAGCTTAATACCTGCATGTATATAAAAAAAGGACAAGAACAAGCAAAAGTGTCCAGAAAAGTAGCAGGGAATAAAACTATGTTTGTATATTTCAACAGAATGCTGAAATTTCGGTATTTGAAGTGAACATTCGGTTTGTTGGTGGACTACTTTCAGCTTACTATCTCTCAGGCGAAGAGGTAAGGTATTTCCACGCGGTTTATCTGAAATATCATAATCTAGATAAATAGTTAACTTCTAGTTTAGTAATTTTATTTATCAGAATTGAAGTGGTTTAGAACTTTGAAAATGGATTGTATAGCAGAGACCTGTCCAATGGATTTTCTTGCTTCTCCTACTGTTGTTTTATATAAATCTTAAAGTGTTAAATATTTTTTTTTCCTGAGTTGAAACCATACCCAGACATTGTTACTGGGCTTTGTGCTAGAGTGTATAATTATGGAGTTCCTCTGCCATGGTAGTAGTGGATTTGTTGTATTGTGTACCTGCTTCACAAACTGGTTTGGAGCATATTCTTTAACTCCTCTAAACTATATTTCTGTGGACCTTTCTGAGCTGAATCTTCAACTCACATGGAAAAGGCATCTTTAGAGCAAAAAGATAACTGGTAAACCAATACCTGTGAATGTCTTTAAAGCATGAATAGCCCATTAATCTCTATTGTCTGTCATAGTTTCTGGCAAGGATGAAGAAGCAATGTAATCTAAGAGCTTTGACTAATGCAATCATTTGTGTAATATATTTGCAGAAGGCTATGCTAAGTCACAGGTACTGTGATATTTTAAATTTTTAGCTAGGCACTTTGAAAGTATTTAATCTTACTCATTTAAATTCTTATTTCTGTCTCTGGATTATACTAGTATTTTATTGTAGTCTTAATGTAAGTTAATACTCTTTAACTGTAAGTTGAATTTATCATTGGATTTCTTTAAATCCAAAGCAAATACTGGTGGAAACCCCACAAACCCTTGAAGATGTATGATTTTCTTTCATATGGAAATTTCCCAAATACTGTGGAAAGCTCTGTTTTCAACATGTCACTTTAAATTAAATTCTATGGTGTGCTGTCTTAGTAAGTACTGTTGGGTCATTAGCCTGACAAAGCAGTTAGAAGGAGACAACATTCCTCTGACATTTTTACATTTTAAGTAGACTTACCTGTTTATTTACTGTGGTCCTGTCCTGAGTGTAGGTGGCATTGAAAAGACTGTAATGTTTTAAAATATACGGTTTTTAATATTTTAACTGCCTTATAATTTTCTGGAAAAAAAAGGACTTATACCCATTTCAAATTCACACTGAACAGTAATGAAAAAAATTGAGAGGTGCTTGGTTGCTGGCTTCTTGATCTTTACTAAATATTGTTTTACTTAGCATTTAATCTCTGACTCTTGAAGAAAATCGCTTGTCCTCCTACAGTAACTCAACAACCAGAAATAAGCATATCTAAGGGTGTCTAGAATTGAAAGCTCTTCCTTCTGCGATTAAATAGTTGTATCTTTCACTGCAGATCTACTTCTTGCAAACAGGAGTGAACTTTTCCACTATAACCTATTGCTGCATTTTAATTAACTGGTTCTGACAGAAGCAGAGGATGCTTCTTGGCAGACAGCGAGCTGGTAGAGGACTGCACATGAGCCGTAACATCAAGCAGCAGTTGTCTGCCAAGAAATGCTTGAACCATTTGTCATCAGTGCTATTGGTTTCATATATACGTTGATGGTTTATATCTTGTGTCTGTTAATGTGTGGTCTCTCTTGCTCCTAAACAACATGTAGTCATTCCTTCTCTACCACTTCTTCATCTTGAGAGAGGAAGTTTTACCACCATCCCTTGGACTAGACTGGTAGCAACACTGGTGTTTAAGTAAAACTCTATTGTACAAATGGAATGAGGAATCATTTAAATGGTATTTCACGCAGTATATAATTAAGTGGAACTCATTGCTGTGGAATGTTGGTGATACTGGATGCTAATGTCCATTCTAAAAATGAATGGACTCATTACCGAAAGTAAAATGGGCTCCTCAACACGAAGATGATGTGTATGATTAAGAAGGGTCTTGACTTCTTGCAGGCTGGGGAAGACACCATCCATGCTATTTGATAGACCTCTGCTGTCTGAGAGAGAATGGTATTCCTCAACAGTTGT